>NC_041381.1:688748558-688761220 GCF_002162155.2 Triticum dicoccoides | reverse complement strand
CGGGATCGAGAGGAGGAGGCCACCGACGTCGTCGCCCGCCACCGCCAGGAGCACGCGCCGCCTCGCCAGACTTCCCCACCGGTCTGCTTCCCCGTCGCTCGCCGTCGTCCTCATCCTCCTCCCCGTTCCTAGACCGGAAAGGGCCCCCGACGTCGCTATCCACCGCACCGTTGCCAGAAACGCATCTCCGGTCCCTCCATCGAGCATACCGTTGCACAACTACAGGGCCGGTGAGGACCTCCCCGTCCGACCCCATCTTCCCTCCCTACGGTCACAGCGCTCGCGCTCAACCACGCGGCAACCGCCCGCAGCTTGTCGCGCCGCTCGAAACGGTGCTCGCGGGCCCCTGCTGACCGCACCCTCTGCGTGCACCAGCGGCCCTCCTCGCCTCGCTCCTGCGCCCGTCGGCGCGCACCTCCCCCGCTGCTGCTTTAGCTGCCACCGTCGCCCTCCTTTTGCCGCTGCTACCAACTGCTCGAGCCCGCCTCCGCCAGCCGACCCCGCCCTGACCTCGCTCGCCTCTGCTCTGCTGCATCCCGTTCTCCCCCATCGGGCGTCTCCCCTTCACGCCGCTCCCTTGCTGCTACTGCTCCGGCAGCCGCAGCCACACCCACCGGCACCCTACTTCACCGCGGATGGCCTGGGCGAGTGCCCTACCGGGCTGGTGCCCGACACCCAGCATCGCCCGTAACCGCAGCGCCCAGCGCCCGCTTCCCCTGTTCCCGTTAAGGCCATGGGCCAATGACACGAGGGCCCCGCCCCAGAAGATTTTATAAAAAAAGGATTAAAAATAATAATAATAATAATAATAAATTCAATTAATTAATTAGTTAATTAACTAAATTAATTAACTTAATTAATCCTGTTTAGTTAACCTAATTAACTATAGATAGTTAATGAGACGGTAATTAGATTAGTTAAATCCTAATTAGAATAAACAGAGTATGACATGCAGGACCTACACGTCAGATTCACCCAGTCAACGCCCTGTTGACTGCTGACGTCATGCTGATGTCACGACGACGTCAGCATGCACTATTCTGGATAATGTTAGAATTAAATAGCTAAATAAATTCAAAAAATGATTAAAACTTTGGAAAATCATATAAAATAATCCGTAGCTCGGATGAAAAAACTTTGTACATGAAAGTTGCTCAGAACGACGAGACGAATCCGGATACGCAGCCCGTTCATCCGCCACACATCTCTAGCATAGGAAACTCGCAACTTTCCCCCTCCAGTTCATCTATCCGAAAACGCGAAACACCGGGGATACGTTCCCGGATGTTTCCCCCCTTCATCGGTATCACCTACTACCGCGTTAGGGCACACCGAACACCGCATATTGTCTTGTTACGCTTTGTGATGCTTTGATTGCTTTGTTATTTATTGTGTTCCCCCTCCATTACTTCTTTCCGGTAGACCCCGAGACTGTCGGCGACCCCCAGTTCGACTACGGAGTTGACGACCCCTCCTTGCGAGAGCAACCAGGCAAGCCCCCCCCCCTTGATCACCAGATATCGCCTATTCTCCTCTATACTGCTTGCATTAGATTAGTGTAGCATGTTACTGCTTTCTGTTAATCCTATTCTGATGCATAGCCTGACATTGTTACTACATCTGTTGATACCTTACCTGCAATCCTAAATGCTTAGTATAGGATGCTAGTTTATCATCATTGGCCCTACATTCTTGTCAGTCTGCCTTGCTATACTATTGGGCCGTGATCACTCGGGAGGTGATCACGGGTATACGCTATACATATATACATACTACAGATGGTGACTAAAGTCGGGTCGGCTCGAGGAGTACCCGCGAGTGATTCACAGATTGGGGGCGGAAAGGACCTTTGTCCCAACGGCCCTCTGTGTGGATCTTTGTGGCGGAGCGACAGGGCGGGTTGAGACCACCTAGGCGAGAGGTGGGCCTGGCCGTGGTCGGCGTTCGCGATTGCTTCATAATAACACGCTTAATGAGATCTTGGTATTTGATCTGAGTCTGGCCACTGGCCTATACGCACTAACCAACTATGCGGGAAAGATATGGGCACTCGACGTCATGGTATCAGCCGAAGCCTTCTTGACGCCAGCGACGGAGCGGCGCGTGCCAGATTGGACCGCGTAACGTGACTTCCTTTGTAATGGAGGTTGCTAGGTCAGCTTCCGGCCGCCCACGCAATGTGCAGGTGTGCAATGGGCAATGGGCCCAGACCCCTGCGCGCATAGGATTTAGACCGACGTGCTGACCTCTCTGTTGTGCCTAGGTGGGGCTGCGACGTGTTGATCTTCCGAGGCCGGGCATGACCCAGGAAAGTGTGTCCGGCCAAATGGGATCGAGTGTGTTGGGTTATGTGGTGCACCCCTGCAGGGAAGTTAATCTATTCGAATAGCCGTGTCCCTCGGTAAAAGGATGACCCGCAGTTGTACCTTGACCTTATGATAACTAGAATCGGATACTTAATAAAACACACCCAGACAAGTTCCACAGACAACCCGGTGATCGCTTTTCCACAGGGCGACGAGGGGAGGATCGCCGGGTAGGACTATGCTATGCGATGCTACTTGGAGGACTTCTATCTACACTCTTCTACATGCTGCAAAACGGAGGCTGCCAAAAGCGTAGTCTTCGATAGGACTAGCTATCCCCCTCTTATTCTAGCTTTTTGCAGTTCAGTCCACTGATGTGGCCTCCTTACACATATACCCATGCATATGTAGTGTAGCTCCTTGCTTGCGAGCTCACGGTTGCTTTGCTCCCTCTTTTCCCCCGTTTTCCTCTTTTTCTCGGATGCCGCAACCAGACGTTGGAGCCCAGGAGCCAGACGCCACCGTCGACGATGACTACTACACTGGAGGTGCCTACTACTACATGCAGCCCGCTGACGACGACCAGGAGTAGTTAGGAGGATCCCAGGTAGGAGGCCTGCGCCTCTTTCGATCTATATCCCAGGTTGTGCTAGCCATCTTATGGCAACTTGTTTAACTTATGTCTGTACTCAGATATTGTTGCTTCCGCTGACTCGTCTATGATCGAGCACTTGTATTCGAGCCCTCGAGGCCCCTGGCTTGTATTATGATGCTTGTATGACTTATTTTATTTGTAGAGTTGTGTTGTGATATCTTCCCGTGAGTCCCTGATCTTGATCGTACACGTTTGCGTGTATGATGTGTGTACGATTGAATCGGGGGCGTCACAAGTTGGTATCAGAGCCGACTGCCTATAGGAATCCCCCTTCCAGACTCCTTGGCCGAAGTTGAGTCTAGTCGATGAAAACTGTTTTACTAACATGGTTGTGCGGCCCATGGGCCCACATCGCCATTGGGTGGTATTAGGATCTTTTACTCCTCGATCTTTACTCCGGGACTCTGAACTCTCTTCTACTCGGGTTAAACGAATTTTGCTAACTCTAACATTAGGATCTCGTGACCATTTCCACCCGGAGAGCCCATTATTACTGATGGTCGCTTGCTGCATCAGAAGATCCTGAAGATACTCTTCGATGTTCTCTCGAGACATTGTCCCCGTTGCTTTTGCAATTCCCTACCACCGAAACATCACTATGGATAAATGCATACACTAGACGTTCTTACCTTTATTCCAAGTTGGACTTGTTATTACAAGATACCCCGAACTTCTCTCTATTGCTCCGAGAAAACTTTGTGCTTATTGCCTTGTAGTTTCTTGTCCCTTGAATACACCTACAAATTAATCCTCACACTTACCGAGGATTTGTTTCTCCGCAGTTATTCATGTGTTTCGCAAAAGACTTCGAACTACCATTCGATCTTCCGAAAATCCTGAGCAGCCTATTGCTCTTGAGATTCTTGCTTGCTTGCATTATGGTTAAACCCATAAGTATAGTAATCTCATTGGCATCCTTTGTCACTATCATTTTTGAGTCCATTGATTCAATAAGTTGTGAATGTTCACAATCATCAGTCGAATCCTAGGATTATCCTTCCGGCTCAGACGTCATTTGGATATGAGCTGGTTCTTGACCAATCAATGCCTTAATCGGTTGTGCTTCTAAGTCTATTGAACTTATTCATTTTCGATCAGAACGATTGCTTCTGATCCCTTGATTTGGAAATCATAAAATTTCTTTGCATTAAGCCTTAATTAGTCAGTTGTTTCTATAATCTGATGCCTCGACATTCCTTCTTCCTCTAATTGAGTACCGATACTCACATCAGCCCCGTTGTGGACCACCATACCCATTGCCGGGTTATTATCCGACAGTGTCCTTCACGACCAAAATTCTTGTGGGTTCTTTACCTGATACATAATGCCCTTGGTAAATTGTATCCTCTGATTTCTCAACCATGCTTTGCTTCTGAGCTGGTGGTATTTACTATTGAAGCTTGTGGTATATGTTTCCACGATACCCCGATGGTTGAACCTATGCCTTCTTTAATAGGGGTGAACTCGAAAGTTTTCACGAGTCATACTCTTTTGGTATTTTGCCAGATAAAATTTCAACACTACAACTTCTTCGAAAGTGAGAAGTGAATGAAAGGTCATGCATCGGAGAAGTGGGAGTCGACCTTGAACTGGTGTTCATGCCCATGGACACGATGTAGATCCTATCATGGAAACCTCTTGTTATGATAACTATTTCCTTGATACAGGTTCATCTAGTATCCATGTTTGGTCCTTTGCAACCATGGTTCCGACCATGATTGTTCTCCTTTGATTCCATTTATCAGACAAGATGAAGTACTTGTCTCCTATAGATCATTTCACGTGTCCACCGTCTATTCTATTCTACCGTCGAGTATTACACTCTGGTATCTCGAGAATATCAACGGACTACTTAACTTCTTGTGAGTTCTTCATCAACTATTATTTCTCGATGATTCCAATTTTCTTCGGGTTTTGAGTTGTTTTTCACTCGAAACCCCGATAACTGAATCGAGTCCGTTCTACGGTTCAACTACTCTTTGTAATCCTTATTACTTGCGAGTTGTACTCCCTTATGTCATTCCCAACCGATTGGCTACATCATCATCGTCATGTTAAAGCTTAAACTGTGCTACCTGGTCCTTATTCCCAGAGCACAACTTTCGATGATGAGCTAAGCTTACATCGATCTTCCTTGTCTTACCGTTTCACCTCAAGCAACAAGCTTGATTCTGAGTTTGTGTCGTACCCGTGGTTCCAATAAATTTTCGCTGCATCATTCCTTTGACTTGATGTCATCGCCGGTCGATTACATCTTCATGAAATCTCTCGACAAATGTGTCATGATCATCATCAACATTCTGAGATCTTCCAGGACATCAATTGAATTCATAATGATAAATAACATCATTGCCCCTTGTTGATTTGTGTTATCATCGACAACATTACTGCCTTCCCTCCAACACAAACTTGTTCATGTTATGGAACTCCTTCCTATCCAACTTATGTTATGTTCTACCTTGGAGTGTTACCTTCCTTTATGTCAAGAATGTTGTGAGAATTTCACCACCTCTTAAGAATTCTTGATATAGTAATACTTGTTGCCATCTCCGTTCATATCTTGGTCCCCGTGTTGTTTATAACCGGAAAACCGATAGTTGAACTATAACGTGCGAAACTCAAAACTTCTAGAGACCCTATTGCTTTGAAGTTAATGGTCGACATTTCACTCTTAGGCCATTGGTTATCGAATCATCGTTCTAACATTGATCATATTACCTAAGCCCATATTTCGGGTGCACCCTTCAACCAATGTTAATTGTGTATGTTTTCCTTGAGCATACATCATTATATCATTTGATCTGGCAATTGTTATCTCCTTTGATAGAGGCGAGGGTCCCGATCTTTCGATGAGATGATAACTATCGATTTGGTGGAGACGACTTTGACAATCCGACTACAATGTGCACAACGTTGCGCCTTAGCAATCGCTAAACCAATCTCCTGAGGTTACTGACGATGCTGGAAGCATGGTCAGCCTGACCACGAAGGTCTATTCCTGCAAGCAATTGAAGAACGATCAAGAATGTGATAAAGCAATCTGAATATTGCAAATATATATGAAGTATTGATAATGGTGGGGATCCGAAAGCGGTCTTGGTCTGGTCGTTGGACACAAACGAAGTACACGAAGTTGCAATGGCTAACTTTTAACTAAACAAATCCCAAGAGAAAAGCTACTAGATGGATCTACTTATATAGGAGCAAGGGGTGGCGGCCAAGGAGGTGGGAGGACGTCCCAAGGCAGCCTAAAACTAAATCTAGGTCGTACAAGGCCAATGGGCCCAAGTGGAGGTGATGTAACACCTTTGGACTTGTAGTTTGACTCGGATTCTGCTGCAGCATCATATTGTTTCGTCCACAACTTAACGCTCCGGACGAATTTGAAGGTGATTCCAATTGGGTTGGAAAGTGCACGAAATCTAGTTTCCACCAAAAAAAGAATCACCCAATTCGGAGTCTGTATGAAAAACTTGTGTGCGTTTTGAGTCAGGTGTGTCTGTGCAGTCCGAATCTGAATCCAGAACGTGAGAGACTTGGACTCTATCTTCTCTTGGGCCAAAAGTGACGTGAGAGAACTTTTTGGACAGCAAATAAACATCTCTTTCTTCCTTATCTTCATATGTGGATTGTACAAATGTCTCATACACCTGCAATTAGACAAAACACAAAAGTGTGTGAAGTATTTTTGTTCTGGATAACATAAATAGATTATTGAATAGTTTGCACTAGAAATCACCTGACAAATATGCATATATGCAATATTTTTGGTCATATCCAAGGTAGTCATGTCCTCATCATCCTTCCTTCTTGAAAATAAAGCCGTCCTCGGCGTTGCTTAATCTGAAATGTGGCTAACAAAAGAGACAAGGTGTACATGTTGTATATGTATATGTCATCCATTTTTACTTCCCTTGATTTTTGCATATATGACACATGAATAGATGAGTAACTTGCATAGTTCATAAAATCTAAAGCCAAAAAATTAGCACAAGAAGTAGAAGGCATGAAAATATTGCAACTCAGTTTGCACATATAAGTGAAGCTCTTATTCATTTCAAAAGATTGACAATGTTCATCATTAAACCATCCCAACATTGGTGAATAAACCTTACTTGCATCAAATTTACATGCTACAACATGCTTAAATAAGCAAACATGCAATAAGTCATTCAACACAGAATCATCACCAAGATTAGAGGTCATATCAAAATGATTAAACATTGGTTCTTTTGCATCAATAGTTAATTCAATGGGTGCACTCAAAATTGTTGGTATTTCAGTTGTTTGATCACATGGCAAAATCAAATTATCAACGTAGTCCTCTAAAATAGGTGGTGTGATCAAAGTAGTGGGTAGCTCATCAGATGGTGCATTCAAATTGATAAGGCATTCATCATTCTCATGTAGAGATGGAAGATCAGTACCTTTGTCATTACCTCTTATGATCAACTCAGATGATGTAGCCACTCTCGGGGGCGATGTGTCACATGGTGGAGGTGATGTAGTCCTGACAACAACGGATGTGGTTGTCATAATATGCCTAGTAGTTGAAGGAACAATCATATCAACTCTTGGAATGTGCACCGTGCGCTTGTTCTCCTCGTGGCCAACACGTCGTTTTATTTCCTGTTCAGCTTTGCAAGCAAGATGAAACAAATGGTCCATAGGATAACACTCTTCATGAATTAGTATCTCTTGAATATCACGGTTTAATCCTCCCCAAAATCTATCCATAAAATCATCTTCACTTTCTTTTAAAGAGGAATGCAACAAGGTAGTTTGTAAATCATCATAATATTTTGTTACAGTTTCACTACCTTGTTTTAAGTGTTGCAACTTCTTAATCATGTCACGAGTATAATAAGCAGGGACGAAAGTATGTCGCATGGCAAGTTTCAAATCATCCCAAGTAGTAGGTATATAATCAGGGTGTAACCGACAATATTCACTCCACCAAACCAAAGCATAACCAGTGAAAGAACCAACCGCAACCTTAACCTTTTTATGTTCATCAAAATTATGGAAAGCAAATATATTTTTTATGTCGAACTCCCATTCGATATATAAAGCAGGTTTAAAACGGCCATTAAATGGTGGTATAGATACATTAACCTGATCATGTTCATTTGGATGTTTGTGCACCTCTCGTGACGGTTGTGGTATTTGCAAAGGTGGTGGCACGTCTCCCGCGATCGACAAAGCCCATGAATTGACTCTGGATCCTGTCATGATTAGTAGAACAAGAAACAAAACCCAAAAATAATGTTCCTATAACTACTAGGATGTGGTGGTAGAACGCTCACAGTAAAGCAAATATCAATGTCTTACAAGTTCTTACCATGCAGCAGGCGGTGATCGGCAACCAGCGGTGTCAAGTAACTCCGAATATTGAGTAAAGCGATTGCCAGGGGAGCATACGTATACACGGTGTAGAAATATGTGGAGCTGGGTTGGCTATATATGGTAGCAAAAGATTAGCAATAATCAATTCAAAGATGCAATGTTGAATAAACGCTCAACGATGGTACTGTGCTGGTCCTAGGCTAGGCCGAACTAGAGACGCGAGCCTAGAACACTAATGAGGTCACGGCGTAGCACAACTAGCATCAATGAAGGATACTAAGTAGCTCTTGACAGCAAGATATAAGTGAAGATCACAACGGCAGTGAAGATAATGATGAAAAACAACTGCCAAGCAGGATATACAACAACTCTCTCTCCAACTTTCCTCTTGAAAAGTTTGAGACAATTTTCTGATAAATTCTTTCAAAGAATGCTACTAACTCAAGCTTTCCAATGCAAAAAGAATCACTCAATTCCGAGTTGATATGAGGAGTCAAAGAATTCTAAAACTGGCTTGAAAAATTGGAACAAGTTGTGTTCACGAACTTCGGAGGGCAAAAAGACCTATTTAGAAGCCGATTTTGAGGTGTCAAATATTGAACTAGCTTCTGCAACTATTTAGATGCGGCTCGTCGCTATCTTCAATTAGAGTACTCACGGAGCGAAAACGGATTTCGTATGAGGAAGATACACCTGTTTTACTGAACAGTGCGCAAAACAGATTCCAATCCGAATTCAGGTACGAGATTGATTCTAGATAGATCCAATTTTTTTTCTTCTCTCTTTTTTTTCCTCACACTTTTTTTCTTTCTCTCCTTTTTTTTCTCTGACTTTTTTTTCTCCTTTTTTTCTCTCTTTTTTTTCTCTCTTTTTTTCTCCCTCTTTCCAAAACAAACTAGATAAGATGCAGATTGGATCAAGTGAAGATGTGAACGATCTCAACTATTATTATGACAATGAATGATGGATAGCACGTGGTGGAAATTGATGGATGGGTGGTGGACAGCGGAAGAGATAATGATGCAGCGGTGGCGTGACTAATGTGAATAGAACTCGAAACTCTAAACGAACTAGACACTAAGACCAGCAACTCGACACGACGATGCAACCGATAATTCAACTATGCAAGCAATGAAAAGAAAAATTGCAAAGGCTCAGACTGGCTTGGACCAAGGATGAATAGATCTAACTCTTTTTTGTGGCTTTTTCTTGGACAATAGGTAAGAAAATAAATCTAATCTAGGAAAACTGGAAATTCTCACCGAGCAACCTGAAAACTGATACCACTTGATAGAGGCGAGGGTCCCGATCTTTCGATGAGATGATAACTATCGATTTGGTGGAGACGACTTTGACAATCCGACTACAAACGTGCACAACGTTGCGCCTTAGCAATCGCTAAACCAATCTCCTGAGGTTACTAACGATGCTGGAAGCACGGTCAGCCTGACCACGAAGGTCTATTCCTGCAAGCAATCAAAGAACGAGCAAGAATGTGATAAAGCAATCTGAATATTGCAAATATATATGAAGTATTGATAATGGTGGGGATCCGGAAGCGGTCTTGGTCTGGTCGTTGGACACAAACGAAGTACACGAAGTTGCAATGGCTAACTTTTAACTAAACAAATCCCAAGAGAAAAGCTACTAGATGGATCTACTTATATAGGAGCAAGGGGTGGCGGCCAAGGAGGTGGGAGGACGTCCCAAGGCAGCCTAAAACTAAATCTAGGTCGTACAAGGCCAATGGGCCCAAGTGGAGGTGATGTAACACCTTTGGACTTGTAGTTTGACTCGGATTCTGCTGCAGCATCATATTGTTTCGTCCACAACTAACGCTCCGGACGAATTTGAAGGTGATTCCAATTGGGTTGGAAAGTGCACGAAATCTAGTTTCCAACAAAAAAAGAATCACCCAATTCGGAGTCCGTATGAAAAACTTGTGTGCGTTTTGAGTCAGGTGTGTCTGTGCAGTCCGAATCTGAATCCAGAACGTGAGAGACTTGGACTCTATCTTCTCTTGGGCCAAAAGTGACGTGAGAGAACTTTTTGGACAGCAAATAAACATCTCTTTCTTCCTTATCTTCATATGTGGATTGTACAAATGTCCCATACACCTGCAATTAGACAAAACACAAAAGTGTGTGAAGTATTTTTGTTCTGGATAACATAAATAGATTATTGAATAGTTTGCACTAGAAATCACCTGACAAATATGCATATATGCAATATTTTTGGTCATATCCAAGGTAGTCATGTCCTCATCATCCTTGCTCACATAATTGTGGAAATCCATCTTGTTGGAATTCTCAATAATTTGTCGCTGAGTACATCAGCCACATCCTCATCTTCTCCTTGGTTAATGATGAACTCATGATTCGATACTTGTTTCCATAGTTCATTTACCAAGAATCTTGCAATGCCATCTCGTCAAATTGTGTTGCACCCCTTCCTTCTCAGGCATCATGAGTCTGAGGTATCCTGACACCAGTCATATCTGAATCTTGGTCAGATATGATGGCTGAAACATATTTCCAAGAGTAATAACATTGGTATTTATATGACCCGGTAAGGTGATGTCATGTTTAGCACGCCTGGCCGGAGGACCTATAGTTATAGTTTCCTTTTAGCAAGGTTAGCCATTCTTCCATGAGGAAAGTGTAAGACTTATTTCATAAGTTGCTCCTGATGGATCCTTGTGTATCCAAAGTCCGACCTTTGCTTGAAGACCATGTCAATGCTATCTCGAAGCATGTCGGTGGTACTCTGATTTTCAACAAGAACACTTGAAGCCCAATGCTAAATGTTTCCTGCTCAATTATCCAAACACCACTGTTTGGGTAATGTCATGAAATTCCTCTCCCCTTACCTAAATGGTTTTCTACTTCTATCATGTCATGGATATCATGCTCTGTTTGTCCTTGGGAAGGATATACCCTTGAAATACGTGTGTAAACACATTTTCCTTTCCATTGTTCTGTTTAATCTGATAACCATATTTTCCTTTCCGTTGTTTGGTTTAACCTTTCTTGTGATCATTATGATCTAAGCAGTATTAATTCCCTGCTTATGTGAACACCTCGGTGTACAACCCTGTCAGTAAGACCCCGTTACTTTTGTTGATGACATTTCGGTAACCGCGGATGGACGAGAACTTTGCCTACTGGTCTGCCTCGTTTCAACGAGCAGGAAAATGGTTCTCTTCGTCCCTCGCCCTTGGTACCGATGTTGTTGCCGACATAATCGACAGGCTATCCTCTGACATGTCTTGCTATCATGACCATACAAATGTCACCTTCCTCCTACTTTTAATCCACATGGTGGGCCCATAACCCACAGTTCCACAGTATCGAAACTTGACTCTCCTGTACACCCCCTGTTCCCAAGGTTGTTCCTCGCGCGTGGCCTCGTATATAATTCACGAGCCACCTTCCGAGAGATCATCAATTCTCGTAACAGACACAAAACTTATTCCCATTGCTATGGACCCCCTTTTACACTTTGTCAGGCATCGAACGATTGCCTACCCACTTGAAACTTCTCATGGTACCTTCTTACTTTGCTCTCGATATTTTATTAAGTTCCAGTTTGAGAGTTACTTTCCGCTACCTTCCCCGATGTTAGCTACCAGATAGTCAACCTTGCAGAGGTCCGTTCTCCCGGAATACCCCCTTTATACATTCGTAAGTATGATTGAGTTCCAGAAGAAAGGATGCCGACTTCAGCATGATGACCTGAAGCAGAGAAATGAAGACATCAACATAATGGATCGACCTCTCTCAGAATAGCAACCAAGACCGAGAAGACTCGTTAAAATTTCGCGACCAAATCCCTTCCGCCTTACTTCCCCTCTTAAATCTCGGTACGAGATTTCTTGTAGTGGAGGAGAATTGTGACGCCCGGGTAATTAAGCTACAGTAATCCCACGCTAATGGTGCCACGTTACCTCCGTTACTGTTGCTAATCTATCATTAGATCAAAACCGGTCCAAAACTCAAATTCAAAGTTTGGTAAATAACAAAAGTTTTCAAAAGTTATAACAAAAATGTTTGGGTAGTGGCTAATATCACTTAGGTAGTTATAGTGAAGAAAACATAATTTTACAAAGTGCCTAAGTGCTTTAAATTAAATATAACAGAAAAGAAAAATAAATAAAAGAACGAAATTACAAAAACGAAAAAAAAGGAGGAACCCCCGGGCTCCGGCCCAGCAGGCCATCAGCCCCACTGGGCCAACCCACCAGGCCCAGCCGGCCACTCCCCCCACTCTCCTTATTCACTCCCCCAAGAAACCCGAACCTCCACCGACACCCCACTCCCCCCCGCAAAATATCTCTGCCCCCCTCTCTCCCGATT
>NC_041381.1:688732773-688748005 GCF_002162155.2 Triticum dicoccoides | reverse complement strand
GCCGCCGTCGCCCGCCGCCGCCAGGAGCACGCGCCGCGTTGCCGGACTTCCCCACTGGTCTGCTTCCCCGTCGCTCACCGTCGTCCTCATCCTCCTCCCCGTTCCTGGACCGGAAAGGGCCCCCGACGTCGCCATCCGCCGCACCGTCGCCGGAAACGCATCTCCGGTCCCTCCATCGAGCATACCGTTGCACAACTACAGGGCCGGTGAGGACCTCCCCGTCCGACCCCATCTTCCCTCCCTACGGTCACCGCGCTCGCGCTCAACCACGCAGCAACCGCCCGCAGCTTGTCGCGCCACTCGAAACGTCGCCCGCGGCCCCCTGCCGACCGCACCCTCTGCGTGCACCAGCGGCCCTCCTCGCCTCGCTCCTGCGCCCGTCAGCGCGCACCTCCCCCGCTGCTGCTTTTGCTGCCGCCGTCGCCCTCATTTTGCCGCTGCTACCAACTGCTCGAGCCCGCCTCCGCCAGCTGACCCCGCCCTGACCTCGCTCGCCTCTGCTCTGCCGCATCCCGTTCTCCCCCGCCGGGCCTCTCCCCTTCACGCCGCTCCCTAGCTGCTACTGCTCCGGCAGCCGCAGCCACACCCGCCGGCACCCCACTTCGCCGCGGATGGCCTGGGCGAGTGCCCTACCGGGCTGGTGCCCGACGCCCAGCATCGCCCGTAACAGCAGCGCCCAGCGCCCGCTTCCCCTGTGCCCGTTAAGGCCATGGGCCAATGACACGAGGGCCCCGCCCCACAAGATTTTATAAAAAAAGGATTAAAATAATAATAATAATAAATTCAATTAATTAAGTAGTTAATTAACAAAATTAATTAACTTGATTAATCCTGTTTAGTTAACCTAATTAATTGTTGATAGTTAATGAGACAGTAATTAGATTAGTTAAATCCTAATTAGAATAAACAGATTATGACATGCAGGACCTACACGTTAGATTGACCCAGCCCTGTTGACTGCTGACGTCATGCTGATGTCATGATGACGTCAGCATGCACTATTCTGGATAACGTTAGAATTAAATAGCTAAATAAATTCAAAAAATGATTAAAACTTTAGAAAATCATATAAAATAATCCGTAGCTTGGATGAAAAAACTTTGTACATGAAAGTTGCTCAGAACGAGGAGACGAATCCAGATACGTAGCCCGTTCGTCCGCCACACATACCTAGCATAGCAAACTCGCAACTTTCCCCCTCCCGTTCATTTGTCCGAAAATGCGAAACACCGGGGATACGTTCCCGGATGTTTCCCCCCTTTACCGGTATCACCTACTACCGCGTTAGGGCACACCGAACACCGCATATTGTCTTGTTACGCTTTGTGATGCTTTGATTGCTCTGTTATTTATTGTGTTCTCCCTCCGTTACTTCTTTCCGGTAGACCCCGAGACTGCCGGCGACCCCCAGTTTGACTACGGAGTTGACGACCCCTCCTTCTTGCCAGAGCAACCAGGCAAGCCCCCCCCCCCTTGATCACCAGCTATCGCCTATTCTCCTCTATATTTCTTGCATTAGAGTAGTGTAGCATGTTACTCCTTTCTGTTAATCCAATTCTGATTCATAGCCTGACATTGTTGCCACATCTGTTGATACCTTACCTGCATTCCTAAATGCTTAGTATAGGATGCTAGTTTATCATCATTGGCCCTACATTCTTGTCAGTCTGCTTTGCTATACTATTGGGCCGTGATCACTCAGGAGGTGATCACGGGTATATGCTATACATATATACATACTACAGATGGTGACTAAAGTCGGGTCGGCTCGAGGAGTACCCACAAGTGATTCATGGATTGGGGGCTTTAAGGACCTTTGTCCCGACGGCCCTCTGTGTGGATCTTTGTGGCGGAGCGACAGGGCAGGTTGAGACCACCTAGGCGAGAGGTGGACCTGGCCCTGGTCGGCGTTCGCGGTTGCTTCATAATAACACGCTTAACGAGATCTTGGTATTTGATCTGAGTCTGGCCACTGGCCTATACGCACTAACCAACTACGCGGGAAAGATATGGGCACTCGACGTCGTGGTATCAGCCGAAGCCTTCTTGACGTCAACGACGGAGTGGCGCGCGCCAGATTGGACCGCGTAACGTGACATCCTTTGTAATGGATGTTGCTAGGTCTGCTTCTGGCCGCCCATGCAACATGCAGGTGTGCAATGGGCGATGGGCCCAGACCCCTGCACGCATAGGATTTAGACCGACGTGCTGACCTCTCTGTTGTGCCTAGGTGGGGCTGCGACATGTTGATCTTCCGAGGCCGGGCATGACCCAGGAAAGTGTGTCCGGCCAAATGGGATCGAGTGTGTTGGGTTATGTGGTGCACCCCTGCAGGCAAGTTAATCTATTCGAATAGCCGTGTCCCTTGGTAAAAGGACGACCCGGAGTTGTACCTTGACCTTATGACAACTAGAATGGGATACTTAATAAAACAGACCCAGACAAGTTCCACAGACAACCCGGTGATCGCTTTTCCGCAGGGCGACGAGGGGAGGATCGCCGAGTAGGATTATGCTATGCGAAGCTACTTGGAGGACTTCTATCTACACTCTTCTAAATGCTGCAAGATGGAGGCTGCCAGAAGCGTAGTCTTCGATAGGACTAGCTATCCCCCTATTATTCTGGCTTTCTGCAGTTCAGTCCACTGATATGGCCTCCTTACACATATACCCATGCATATGTAGTGTAGCTCCTTGCTTGCGAGTACTTTGGATGAGTACTCACGGTTGCTTTGCTCCCTCTTTTCCCCCGTTTTCCTCTTCTTCTCGGATGCCGCAACCAGACGTTGGAGCCCAGGAGCCAGACGCCACCGTCAATGATGACTACTACACTAGAGGTGCCTACTACTACGTGCAGCCTGCTGACGACGACCAGGAGTAGTTAGGAGGATCCCAGGCAGGAGGCCTGCGCCTCTTTCGATCTGTATCCCAGTTTGTGCTAGCCATCTTATGGCAACTTGTTTAACTTATGTCTGTACTCAGATATTGTTGCTTCCGCTGACTTGTCTATGATCGAGCACTTGTATTCGAGCCCTTGAGGCCCCTGGCTTGTATTATGATGCTTGTATGACTTATTTTATTTGTAGAGTTGTGTTGTGATATCTTATCCCGTGAGTCCCTGATCTTGATCGTACACGTTTGCGTGTATGATTAGTGTATGATTGAATCGGGGGCGTCACACCCTTGTGGTGGGTCCCAGATGTCAGCTAGAGGAATCATTATTTTGCGCGTAATAAGGAGACATTTCCTTGTGTGCGACCGTGGACCCATCTGTCAGCCTCTCCACGTACAGTCCACGTCCGATGGAAGTCGTTCCTTGACCACGTTGACCACGCCGCGCCGAGAGCTCCAGGGCGGTGGACGATGGCGAGGCCTAGGAAGGGGACGACGCGGTGCCGAGGAAGACGCGACAGTGGATGCCCACGCAGAGAGGGCTATGAGGGTACACTTGTTCGACTGCGATGTGAGGCAGTCGTCGCCGCAGGGCCTGGCTAGCCGTGGGAGTAGTAGGGGCGGTGAGGCCTCAACGGTTGCACAGCCGGCCACTGGAGGCAGGAGCAGGCGGTCTCACCGGCGGTGGTTTGGGCGGCTGGTGCAAGAAGAGCATCGATTGAAGAAGTAGCAGGACTGTTTGATTCAAATCCAACGGTCACTGCTGCTAGAATCGTTTGTTGACTAAGTTGACAAGCCCTGCGTACGCGTCAACTTAGTAGGCCCACAGGTCAGCCTCCCAAACGGTGCGCCCCTAATGTCAGTGGGAGGAATCATTTTGTTCGCGTAATAAGGAGGCAGTTGATTGTGTGCGACCAGGCCAACGGAGGGAGTAGGGTGGGCCGGTGAAGCCTGCGTGGCATCACAGCGGGCCACAAGAGGAGGGAGCGGGCAGTTCCGCTGGCGCTAGTTTAGGCGGGTGGAGCATGAAGATCAGAGATTGAAGAAGCACGTCAGCCATTGGATGGACATCCAATACCCACTCCTGCTAGAATAGTGTGTTGACTGACAAAGCCTTGCGTAAACAAGTCAGCCTCGAAATCTGTGGCATGTATAGCCCATTTGCTATTATTTTTATATTTTTTACTCATTTTCTAATTCATATGGAATTTATTGCAGCCCGTTTTCCATTATTAGAATTGCTGCCCATTTTTTGGACAGTACCAGGGTTAAAAAATTAACTAAATATGTGCGAAATTTTGAAAATTCACAATTTTTTGCTAGGGAACAAAATATTCTTAATCCAAAAATTAGTAGCCATACTAAAACAAATTTAAAAATAAATTAGTACTATGTCATGTTAAATCCAATGAAATACTCCCTCTGTCCCATAACTCTTGTCTTATATTTGTCTAGATACAGATGTATTAGATACGGATGTATCAAGTCATGTTTTGGTATTAGATACTCCCTCCGTCCCAAAATTCTTGTCTTAGATTGGTCTAGATACGGATGTATCTAATACTAAAACATGACTTGATACATCCGTATCTAGACAAATCTAAGACAAGAATTTTAGGACGGAGGGAGTACATATGTATCTAGACTAATCTAAGACAAGAAATTTGGGACGGAGGGAGTATAAAATATCAATGAAGAACAAAAACAAAAAAATAAACTAACATCCCATTTTCTATAAATTTTTTGGAATTTTCAACCCCTTTGATATTACTTTTAACAGATAGTGACCATACTCTTTGGCCAGGCCAGAATGCATCCCTCCTCATCTTGAAAGATTTACAGCCCAGTAAGTCGGAGAAAACAAATAGGCCCAGCTTGGGTATTCTTCAAAAAGAAATACTGGGCTACCTATTTTCCCAAAGAAAAAACTGGTGGTCTGGTCATGTTGTTAGACGGGCCACAGAGACGCACAACACAGTTTATAGCCTGCTCCTCCAAATTACTACTCAAAAAAAGTTGTGCAATTCTGTCATTAATTGACTATACGTTGAAAATGATGTGGGTCCCAGATATCAGCAGGGTGGATTAGAGTAAAAAAATGAGGGGTGCATCTGAGTAGTAAAAGAGGCGCTTGCTTGTGCTCGGGAGTGGACCTGGTGGGTCCGTACTGTCATACTCACAACTACAGTCCTCTCCCGATTTACTATGTTGACAGGGACCATTTCGAAAAAACTATGTTGACAGGGGCGGATGGTGGCGCCGCGGCGAGCGCACCAAGGCGGAGGATAAAGTGTTGTCGCCAAGGTGCTGGGCTGGGTTGGGCATTCTTATTGAAAAATAAAAATGGTCCGAAACTATTTACAATGTTGACTACAATTTGCATGGGTCTGCTGGTTGCCGGAAGAAAATGCTGGGAGAAAGAAGACTGGTCGCTATCTTTGCCTAAGAATAATATTGACTGAATGTAACGACACTATCATAGGAAATAATATCCTCATGTTAAATCGTGAATTTAAAGAACTGGTGCATGAGCATTTAGCTTTATTTATTTATTTACTTATTTATGTTTAGGGGACCATGAGCATGTACCTAGGCCGGATTCATGTGAGAGCCTCCCTTCCCATTAATTATGGGCTCCTCTATTGGGCCTTCATCAGTGGGCTACATGTTATCAACAAGTGGAAAATGTGTTCAGTATGAAAAATAGTATGCGCTACGTAAGGTACAGGGCACTAAAGGATCGAGCCGTGCAACGACTTCCAATACATTGTGTTTGTCGTTCTAACAACACATTTATTCAACCAACAGACGAAATATACTACTGATTGTACATTGAAAACAGCAGTAGTAACCAGGGCTAGGGTGCAACAGAAGCAGTAAGCAGGCCAGAAGAGTAAAGACGCATCTCTCTCTTCCAAACCAAACATCAGCCATCATTACAAAAGAGCTACCAAAAAAGAACAAGTGTCTGCATCAAACTAAATAAAGATCCTACTACACCAAGTGTACGTATCTAACTAACTGGCTCAGTTAGACGTTACTATTTATTAAGCTGTGGTGATTGGCTGACTGCTTGAACCAGATGGGTGCCTGACGGGGGAAACTCCAGCCAGCAGGTCGAAGTCTGATACTTGCGACCCTCTCTCCTACTTTGGGCTGCAGAGCGTGGCGGCACATATCAGGGTATGGTGCATGCAGAGACGCATGGTATGCTGTGTACACACAACTTTGCCTGATGAACGAAACCGCGCTGCCATCATGATCCTTGTCGTCGGTTATCTCATGGTTAATCGGATAATTAAGTCCGACAAACAGAGAGCACGTACCAAGGCTACTTACTAGCCTCTAGTCAAAAATTTCTAAAGGCCCACAGAAGCAGGGATCCTTCTCAAAGACCTTGCAGTGACTGTGATTGTATTCCGTGAAATAATACGTCTCGTACGTGCGAACAATCATCAATCGTTCGCCATCGTCTGATCAAGCCAGGAACCACCTGCAACTGCCATGCCACTTTTCTTTGAAAGGTTCCGGGATTAGGAGGGCAGGGACACCAGGCGGCCTAGAACCTCATATCAAGTTGGAGTCAAATAAAAAATGGCTCTTAATGTAGTCAATCTTAAGAACAGCATGTTATCAGCATGAATATTTTTTCAGTAAATGTTGACAGTAATATAGGCAAGCCATCATGATATCATAGGAAAGTAACATACTGTTGTAACAGCCGTTTGTAGCAATGACTGGAGTAGGCCAGCAATATGTCCAGCCATAGAAGGAGTCGACAGCGTAAATGAAGCCCTTGTGTTCAATGGACGTGCAGATCCTGCGATGGACGTGCAGATTTATCCACTTACCATAGTGACATGTCACATAGGCGAGACCGCGGTTGAAGAACGCAATTAGCCTGGAGTCTTTATAATTTGCAGATCTTGTGGGCACTTGGCAGATTACAACCTTGAGCAGATCAAACTTGGTATCATGTTGGCTACTTTAAGATTCCTAGTATTCTGGGCCGCAGTGCGAAAGCAGTGGAGTGTTAATCGAAGGAAGGGGGATCAATCGCCGGGTGTAGACCTCCACGAGCATCCAACTGCCATGACCATCGACGAGCACCATCCAAGACGTGTTCATGCCGACCCAGTACATATCGTTAATGTAGTTGAGGGTGACGGGGATCAGATTGCAGTCAAGGGGGTTGATGCTCCCCGCCCTATGATCGTTATGCTGCGTGACACGCCATTTCTGAAGATTAGGCGGTATCAGCAAGCAAGGAGCTGGCTTAAAAAGCTCCGGCCTAACGGTACAGCCCCGACGAGCACGCGGCGAGCGGCATGGTACTTAGATTGTCCACACGCGAAACAGTGAGCTTGATTACCTCTGTGGGGACCAAATTCCAGCCACTCTTTCGGTGGACGCTGCTCGGTTCTGCCATTGTTAGAGCTTGGATTTCGGACGAGGGGGAGGCGCCTTAGCGGGGATGTGATAGAGGCAAAGGTGTCCCGTCTTTCGATGAGATGATGGATATCGCTTTGGTGGCAGTCGACTTTGACGATCCGACTACGAACGTGCGAGGACGTCGCGCCTTAGCAATCGCTAAACCAACTCCGAGAGGTTATTGACCACACCGGAGCACGATCAACCTGACCACGAGGGTCTGTTTCCTGCGAGCAAACGAAGAACAAGCAAGAAACTGAGATTGCAATCTGGATATTGCGAATATAAGATGAAAGCTTTATTGATCAAGGTGGGGTTCTGTGACGCCTTTGTCTGGTCGTTGAACACAAACGAAGTACGCGAAGTTGCAGCTATGGCGAACTTTTAATCTAAACAAAACCCAAAGTCTAAACGATGCCCTAAGGGCTGTATATATGGAGGAAGAGGGGGAATTTCGTGGCCCTTGGTGGAGGGGTCCGAAATCAACCCTATCTCTTGTTTCCCCACACATACGGACTCTAAAAATAGCCTATACTTATGTATTTCGAAATTACATGGGCCTGGCCCAATAATAAGGTGACGCAGCACCTAATAGCCTCGGAACGAAATTTATGAAGTGGCATCTTGTATATTTCGTCCAAGGCTTCATGCACCCATTATGGTGGCTTCAAAGTCCTGAAATCATCACTTGTAACTCCGTTCTTGTTCCCCTTGCGCATGCCATCATCTCCATGCTTGTTCTTGCTCCAATGTTCATCCTTCTCCAAGCTAGGCCCTTCATTTGTAAGCAAAACAAATGTATCCAATTTAGGCAGCATCATATTCTCATGAACATTAGAATCATTACCAAGAAATGAAAGTACCTGGTAATTTAGTTGGCGTGCACGAGCTCTAGTAATTGGTCCAGTATGTATAGCAGCAGGGGCTGTGGGTGTAACAATTGTATTGATGTCCTCATCATCCTCCCCTTCTTGAAATGAAGTCGTCCTCGACGGAAGTTCATCTTCCTCACCCAAATAAGGCTTCAAATCTGCAATGTTAAAAGTGGGACTAACCCCAAAATCTGCAGGCAGCTCAAGTTTATATGCATTATCATTTATTTTCTCTGACACCTTAAAGGGACCATCAGCACGTGGCATTAGCTTTGATTTGCGCAAATCAGGAAATCTATCCTTACGCAAATGTAACCAAACAAGATCTCCAGGTGCAAACACAACATGTTTTCTACCCTTATCTCCAGCAAGTTTATATTTAGCATTCATACGCTCAATGTTTTCCTTAGTTAACTCATGCATTTTTAAAATCAATTCAGCACGTTGTTTAGCATCAAAATTAACCTTCTCCGAAGATGGAAGAGGCAACAAATCAATAGGTGCACGAGGTAGGAAACCATACACAACTTCAAAAGGGCACATCTTAGTAGTAGAATGCAATGAACGATTATAAGCAAATTCAATATGAGGCAAGCATTCCTCCCACATTTTCTTATTATTCTTCAAAACAGTCCTAAGCATAGTAGACAACGTTCTATTGACTACTTCAGTTTGTCCATCAGTTTGGGGGTGACAAGTAGTACTAAAAAGCAGTTTAGTCCCCAACTTAGCCCATAAACATCTCCAAAAGTGGCTAAGAAATTTAGTATCATGATCTGAAACAATAGTATTTGGCACACCATGCAAGCGAATAATTTCACGAAAGAACAAATCAGCAACATTAACAGCATCATCGCTTTTATGACATGGTATAAAGTGTGCCATTTTCGAGAATCTATCCACGACAACAAATATGCTATCCCTCCCCTTCTTTGTTCGAGGTAAACCTAAAACAAAGTCCATAGATATATCCTCCCAAGGAACACTAGGTACAGGCAAAGGCATATATAAACCATGAGGATTGAGTCGTGACTTAGCTTTTTGACATGTAGTGCAGCGAGCAATAAAACGCTCAACATCCCGTCTCATCTTTGGCCAAAAGAAATGTGTAGCAAATACGTCCTCCGTCTTCTTCACGCCAAAGTGTCCCATTAATCCTCCTCCATGCGCCTCCTGCAACAAGAAAAGACGAACGGAGCTAGCTGGAATGCATAGATTGTTAGCGCGAAACACAAATCCATCGTTAACAACAAACTTGTTCCACATTCTTCCTTCTTTACAATTCTGCATTACATCTTTAAAATCAGCATCATGCACATATTGATCTTTGATGGTCTCCAAACCAAATATTTTGAAGTCAAGTTGTGAAAGCATAGTATAGTGACGAGACAATGCATCAGCAATAACATTTTCTTTTCCCTTCTTGTGTTTAATGACATAAGGGAAAGTCTCAATGAATTCAACCCATTTAGCATGTCTACGATTCAGTTTAGCTTGACTTTTAATATGTTTCAAAGATTCATGATCAGAATGTATAACAAATTCTTTGGGCCATAAATAATGTTGCCATGTTTCTAAAGTCCGAACAAGAGCATATAGTTCTTTATCATAAGTAGAATAATTCAGACTAGGCCCACTCAATTTTTTAGAAAAGTATGCAACAGGTTTGCCATCTTGTAATAACACACCTCCTAATCCAATTCCACTAGCATCACATTCAAGCTCAAAAGTCTTATTAAAATCAGGAAGTTGGAGTAAAGGAGCATGTGTCAACTTATCTTTCAATACCGTGAAGGCTTCTTCCTGTGCGGTACCCCAAAGAAAAGGCACATCTTTCTTTGTAAGCTCATTGAGAGGTGCAGCAATGGTGCTGAAATCTCTCACAAAACGCCTATAGAATCCAGCGAGGCCAAGAAAACTCCTCACTTGTGTGACCGTTTTGGGCTGCGGCCAACTCTCAATAGCTTCAATCTTGGCTTTATCGACTTCAATTCCCTGTGGAGTAACAACATAGCCAAGAAAAGATACTCGGTCGGTGCAAAAGGTGCACTTCCCAAGGTTACCAAACAAACGTGCATCACGTAGAGCAATAAAAACAGCACGTAAATGTTCCAAATGTTCTTCCAAATATCTGCTATAAATCAATATGTCATCAAAGTAAACTACCACAAATCGTCCAATGAAAGCACGTAAAACTTCGTTCATTAATCTCATGAAAGTACTAGGTGCATTAGTTAACCCAAAACGCATGACTAACCACTCATATAATCCAAACTTAGTTTTAAATGCTGTTTTCCATTCATCTCCAAATTTCATACGAATTTGATGGTAGCCACTACGCAAATCAACTTTGAGAATATTGTAGAGCCACTCAATTCATCAAGCATATCATCTAGCCTAGGAATAGGATGACGATAACGAATAGTAATATTATTAATGCCTCTACAATCAACACACATACGTGATGTACCATCCTTTTTCGGCACTAGAATAATAGGAACAACACAAGGACTAAGGGATTCGCGTATATAACCTTTGTCGAGAAGCTCTTGTACTTGACGCATAATCTCCTTCGTCTCCTCTGGATTGGTACGGTATGGTGCACGGTTTGGCAGTGAAGCACCGGGAATTACGTCAATCTGATGCTCAATCCCTCGAATAGGCGGTAATCCCGGTGGCACGTCTTGTGGAAAAACGTCCGCGAACTCCTGCAAAATGTTAGTGACAGCAGGTGGCAAAGAGGAAGGCACGTCCTCGAATGAAAATAATGCCTCTTTGCACACAAAAGCATAGCAAACAGATTTGCTGAAATCTAGCTCATCAATATCAGATTTGGTGGCAAATAAACATGCACTTTTCAATTTAATTTCAGAAGCAACACTAGATGGTTTATTATTAGGCTTCATTTGTTGCTCAAATTCTTTTGCCACAATCTGATTTTCACTCTTATTCTTCTCCTGTTGTGCTTTATTAGCTCTATTAATATCATCTTTCAAAATGGAATCAGGAGTCATAGGAAGCAAAGTAATATTTTTATCCTTATGAACAAGAGTATAGTGATTGTTTCTACCATGGTGTACATAATTTTTATCAAATTGCCATGGTCTACCAAGTAATAAGGAACATGCTTGAATAGGTACCACATCACAATCAACATAATCAGCATATGTAGAGATACTAAAATGCACACGAACAGTACGTGTTACCTTAACCTTGCCGCTGTTGTTGAACCATTGGATGTAGTAAGGATGTGGATGTGGTCTTGTGGTGAGAGAAAGCTTCTCCACCATCTCTATGCTAGCCAAGTTGTTGCAGCGCCCTCCGTCTATGATGACGCGCACAGAACGTTCCTTCACAACTCCCTTGGTATGGAACAAATTGTGCCTTTGATTTTGCTCAGCTTGTGTGATCTGCACACTCAAAACACGTTGAGCAACTAAACATTCACCTGTCAGCGTCTTCAGGAGCCATGTATTGCGTCTCATGATCAGAATCATCTCCACCATGTTCTTCACGTGTAATAAGAGCCAAAGTCTCCTCATCATAGTCACTAGCAGACTCATATCCACCATCCGCGGTAGCAATCATCACACGCGGAGATTTGCATTCCCTCGCATAATGACCTCCTCCCTTACAACGACGACAAATAATATCACTTGTGTGCCCTGTTGATGCCATGGAAGAAGAAGAACGCTGTGCAGGCCCCGCAGGTGCGCTCTTGGCAGATAATGGTGGTTGTGCCTGTTTTCTTGTATCACGGCTGGAGGTGGCACCGGATGGAGGTGCTGGTGCAGTTGAAGTAGAAGATGCACGTGGTGTCCATGATGAAGGTCGGCCTGCAGAAAAGTTAGTTCGCCCCAATGCTTGTCGATCCTGCACTTCACGTTCAGCTTTACAAGCAAGATGGAATAAACGAGTGATATTAGTATACTCCTTATAGTCTAGAATGGTCTGAATCTCTCTATTTAATCCACCCAGAAAACGTACAAGCATAGCTTCATTCTCCTCAACAATACCACATCTAATCATGCCAGTTTGTAATTCCTGATAATATTCTTCTACAGATTTTTCCCTTGTCTTAAACGCTGCAATTTTTGAAGCAATTCACGTTGATAATATGGTGGAACCCAACGCGTACGCATAGCAGTTTTCAAAGCAGCCCAAGTAGTTGGAATAGGATATAATCTACAATGTTCAGACCACCATACACATGCAAAACTAGTGAAAGCACAAACAGCAGCAGCAACTCGTCTCTCCTCAGGATATTGTAAACATGTAAATCGTTGTTCAGTTTCTAACTCCCAAGTAAGATATATATCAGGAACATATCTACCCTCAAATGGTGGAATATTCAATTTCAGTTTAGGAATATGGACATCATCTCGTACCTGAGGTGGTGGTGCAGGCCTACCATTACGAATATATACCTGAGGTCGACCTGCTGGTGGTGGTGCTGGTGGCTGCTCGTAGATCTGATTTTTATCAACCTCATCCTCATAATCGCCCGCATACTCATCATCCTCATGGGTACCAGCAGGAGCAGTAGCAGGAGCCAAAGAAGCACCAACAGCAGTAACAGCGGCACCAGAATTTTGTCCTGGCACAATAGGAACACGTTGTGCTCGTCCATACTGATTCGGAAGGGGGCGTAGTTGTTGTTGTTGCAGAGGTGCGACATGTGCAGCCGGTGGTGGAAGACGCGCAAGCAGTTCATTAAATCTGTTATCGAGCTTTGTTTCGAATGTCTTCTCAAGGCCAGTGATCTTCTCCATGGCCTCTTCAAAATTGTTCAGCACATCTTGTACCTGTTCAGTCATCATTTGCTGAAACTTATCATGAAGCTCCTTGTTCGATAAGTTCTCCCAGTCAATCTCGTCGGCTTGTGATCCTGGCATGGTTAGCAGCAATAGAAACACACAAGAATATGATCCTACAGACTACTAAGAAGTGGTGGTGGTGTATCACAAATCCGTCAAGCAAATCTCAAATTCTTACCAGTTCTTACCCAGCAGCAGGCGGTGATCGGCAACCGTTGTAGTCAAAAACTCTCAAAGCTTGGATAGAGCGATTACCAGGGAGAGTCAAACACACGACGTAGATGTATGTGGAGCTGGGAAGGTTTATAGTATGGTAGCAAAAAGGGTCAGCAATAATCAATTCAGAGATGCAAAGTTGAATAAACGCTCAACGACGGTACTGTGCTGGTCCTAGGCTAGACTGTGCTAGAGACGCGAGCCTAGAACACCAACAAAACCACGGCGCGGCACGTAAACAAGGGAAAAGCACACTCTGAATTTTTTTTCGCTCTTTTTTTGCGCTCTTTTTTTTGGCTGCTTTTTTTTTGCGAAAAATCACTATAATGGCGAGTGTCTCAAAACTCTTCCTAGCTCAAACTGACAGGATGGACACGAAATTTTTTCGACCAATTTTTTTTTGACTGCCCGGACCCAAAAACTGGAAACGGGTCAAAAAAAACTTCCTATAATGGCACCTGTCTCAAAACACTCAGAAACACCTAAAAATAGGATAGCCAATTTTTTTTTTCGAAAAATGCGTTTTCGAAAAATTTTGGGCCTAAACGGAGCGTGGCTACCCGACTCCGGCAAGGAAACACGAATCGGAATCTAGATGGATCTCGAAAACAAACCGAATATGACAAGAACTCGAATTGGTGGTGGATATATGGTGGTAGATGGCAGCGGTGGTGGTATATGACAGCTGTGGTGGTATATGGATACGGATTCGAAGCGGTGGCGGATAAGCGGTGGTGATAGATGGCAGGAGTGATGATGATGGTGCGGCGGCGGCGTGACAACTTATGACCAGAACTCGAAACTCTAAAAGACTAGACTCTAAGACCAGCAACTAGAAACGACGATGCAACCGCAAATTCAACAAAGCAAAACTCTAAAAAGATTATGCAAAGGCTCAGATTGGTTCGGATATGATGAACTAACCCTAATTTTTTTGTGGCTTTTTCGTGGACTATAGGTATGAAGACACACTCGATCTAAACTACGAAAAACTGTAAAATCTCACCGAGCAACCTGGAAAACTGATACCACTTGATAGAGGCAAAGGTGTCCCGTCTTTCGATGAGATGATGGATATCGCTTTGGTTGATGAGGACATCAATACAATTGTTACACCCACAGCCCCTGCTGCTATACATACTGGACCAATTACTAGAGCTCGTGCACGCCAACTAAATTACCAGGTACTTTCGTTTCTTGGTAATGATTCTAATGTTCATGAGAATATGATGCTGCCTAAATTGGATACATTTCTTTTGCTTACAAATGAAGGGCCTAGCTTGGAGAAGGATGAACATTGGAGCAAGAACAAGCATGGAGATGATGGCATAAGCAAGGGGAACAAGAACGGAGTTACAAGTGATGATTTCAGGACTTTGAAGCCACCATAATGGGTGCATGAAGCCTTGGACGAAATATACAAGATGCCACTTCATAAATTTTGTCCCGAGGCTATTTTAGGTGCTGCGTCACCTTATTATTGGGCCAGGCCCATGTAATTTCGAAATACATAAGTATAGGCGATTTTTAGAGTCCGTATGCGTGGGGAAACAAGAGATAGGGTTGATTTCGGACCCCTCCACCAAGGGCCACGAAATTCCCCCCTCTTCCTCCATATATACAGCCCTTAGGGCATCGTTTAGACTTTGGGTTTTGTTTAGATTAAAAGTTCGCCATAGCTGCAACTTCGCGTACTTCGTTTGTGTTCAACGACCAGACAAAGGCGTCACCGAACCCCACCTTGATCAATAAAGCTTTCATCTTATATTCGCAATATCCAGATTGCAATCTTAGTTTCTTGCTTGTTCTTCGTTTGCTCGCAGGAAACAGACCCTCGTGGTCAGGTTGATCATGCTCCGGCGTGGTCAATAACCTCTCGGAGTTGGTTTAGCGATTGCTAAGGCGCGACGTCCTCGCACGTTCGTAGTCGGATCGTCAAAGTCGACTTCCACCAAAGCGAAATCCACCATCTCATCGAAAGACGGGACACCTTTGCCTCTATCAT
>NC_041381.1:688675849-688732763 GCF_002162155.2 Triticum dicoccoides | reverse complement strand
CTTTGGTGGCAGTCGACTTTGACGATCCGACTACGAACGTGCGAGGACGTCGCGCCTTAGCAATCGCTAAACCAACTCCGAGAGGTTATTGACCACGCCGGAGCACGATCAACCTGACCACGAGGGTCTGTTTCCTGCGAGCAAACAAAGAACAAGCAAGAAACTGAGATTGCAATCTGGATATTGCGAATATAAGATGAAAGCTTTATTGATCAAGGTGGGGTTCTGTGACGCTTTTGTCTGGTCGTTGAACACAAACGAAGTACGCGAAGTTGCAGCTATGGCGAACTTTTAATCTAAACAAAACCCAAAGTCTAAACGATGCCCTAAGGGCTGTATATATGGAGGAAGAGGGGGGAATTTCGTGGCCCTTGGTGGAGGGGTCCAAAATCAACCCTATCTCTTGTTTCCCCACACATACGGACTCTAAAAATAGCCTATACTTATGTATTTCGAAATTACATGGGCCTGGCCCAATAATAAGGTGACGCAGCACCTAAAATAGCCTCGGAACGAAATTTATGAAGTGGCATCTTGTATATTTCGTCCAAGGCTTCATGCACCCATTATGGTGGCTTCAAAGTCCTGAAATCATCACTTGTAACTCCGTTCTTGTTCCCCTTGCGCATGTGTCAGGACCCCGACTCAATGCCACGTCGATCTAGCATGTAACACCTCATATCACTTTGCGGCCTCACGCACGGTATTCCCACGGGTGTCGTCTTACCTTTGCCCGGACCGTTTGCGCCTTTTGGCACACGTATATGATAGTGTCGCTAGCATCCATATGATAAGGAGCCCGGGCTGACATGGCTAGTCATAAACCCAAAGTGGCACTAACTTACAGGGACAGGCACCCGTGACCCAGCATCGAACGTGTCGGTCATCAGCGAGTGAATCCAGGCTGTAGCACTGGGCTAGCAGGACTCCGGAGAACCGGGCTGTAGCGGGCTAACAGGACTCCGGTATTCATCGCGTGACATTTCCCCGAAGGGACAGACACAGGAACGAAGAAGGACACATGCCGGCCAGCCTAAGTGTTCCGGAGCAGTAGCAAGCTACCATGGCTCAGTGGAAACACTAGGAGACATTTCCCGGTAAGAGAGGCTACTAAGGATAAACAACTAGATAGTCAGATCCCACACATACCAAGCATTTCAACAACATACACACAATATGCTCGATATGTGCAGATACAACATGGCATCACAACATGACTCTACAACTCAAGTAATTATTCAATAGGCTCCGAGGAGCGAGATATTACAAACATGGGTCTCATGACCCAACACTCAGAGCATACAAATCAAAGCACAAACGGAAGCTATCATGTCTGAGTACAGACATCTATAAATGAAAAAGGCTGAGAAGCCTGACTATCTACCAGATCCTGCCGAGGGCACAAGATCGTAGCTGAGGTAACAAGCTAAACGTCGAAGTCCACGCGGAACTACTAGTGAGACTGAAGTCTCTCTGCAAAACATAAAATAGGCAAACGTGAGTACTACCCAGCAAGACTTACATCAGATCTATCTACATATGCATCATTATCAACAACGGGGGGTGGTGGAGTTTAACTGCAGCAAGCCAGCTTTGACTCGGTGGCTAACCTGATCTACGACTGCAAGTAACTCTTTTGAGGTGGCGCACACGAGTCCACATATTCACCATATCAATACACCACTATGGATCCGCTCCCGTCTCCCTATGAGAACGCCATCCATAGCACTCACGCTTATCTTGCGTGTTTTAGAGTATCCACTTTCACTTGTCTATGAACTATGCAAGGGGTCCAAGTTTCCATATCCGAGGAATCCGGCTATTCGAATAGATGATGTTAACCCTGCAGGGGTGTACTTCTTCACACACGCTTTCTCCACTTATCGCCCTGTACACGTCATGTACCTCGGCAACCTTCAAGCGGAAACCGGGCGAGGGAGTCGGCCATGACCTGACTAACCGAACAAGTCTCTAGTCCAGGTTTATCGCCTATTCGGGTTCCATCCGCAAGGAGATCCGGCCGGGGTGTCGCTCACGGCCCCAAACGATGTGAGCAGGGTTCCCAAGCCCACCATCCGGGTGCCACTTGGTACACCGTGCCACTGTGCCTAGTCTGTCCCAAGCCCAACTGTACCGGGTGCCACTTGGTAGACTACTAACACTACCTACAAACACCAGAAACTAGTTGCAACTCCTGGACAGAGATCATGTTGATTAATAAGTCGAGAGGGGCACTTAAGCATTCCAATGTGTGGTAGTAGCTGATCATGGATCACAAACACAGAACTCAGTTCCTAAGGACGGCTGCAATGAGACAACCCACCATGTACTCCTACATGGCCTCTCACCGCTACCTTTACCAAATCGTGTTCACACACTTAGCTCACACCCATTGGGACATGTTCACACGCCTCTGATTCATCCCCGATGAATCAGACCTGACACAACTCTAAGCAGTAGCAGGCATGACAAACAAGCATGAATGAGTAGGCACAACAGGGCTCAAACAACTCCTACTCATGCTAGTGGGTTTCATCTATTTACTGTGGCAATGACAGGTCATGCAAATGATAAAGGGTTCAGCTACCGCAGCAAGTATCAAATATGTCGTTGTTGTCCTAATGCAGTAAAAGAGAGCAGGAGCGAGAGAGTGGGATTTTATCGGAATGAACAAGGGGGTTTTGCTTGCCTGGCACTTCTGAAGATAACATAGCTCTTCATCAGTGTCAACGATCACATCATCGGTATAGCGTTTATCGAGGGGGAACAACACCGCAAACACAGAAGAAACATGATCAATGCAATGCACAATATGATGCATGCTATGACATGGCAATATGAATGTGTTTTGAGCTAATGCAACTAGCAGCAAGTTAAATGGAGTTGGTTTGAATACAAGATTCAAATTCAAACTCCATATGTGATTATTCAAATGCCATTTAATTGATTTGTGCTATACAGCAGCTATAAGTTGTTCTAACATGCATGAAAATGGTACAGATGGATTCCTTGAATTTTTCTGATAATTTTTCATATATAAATTATTTAATTTGGAGTTACGGTTGAATTTCTATGAATTTTAGAACTTTTAGGCATTTTTTGGAATTTCCTGAATATTAATAATTCCAGTAATTCATTAATGCGTCAGCCTGATGTCATGATGACGTCAGCATGTCAACGTGGCATAGTCCGGTCAACCCCTGACCGGTGGGTCCCGAGTGTCAGTGTCTAACTAAACTAACCTAGCTTAGTTAATACTAACCTAACTTAATTAGCCGGGCGGGGCCCGCATGTCAGTGAGAGAGAGGGGGGGTCAAACCGGGCAGTGGGGTCAACCCACGCCGGTCATCGGGTCAGCGGTCGCCGGCGTTTAGCCGCCGGCGAGTCCAGACGCGGCGCAGGCTCGGAAACGAGCCACATGGCATCGTTTCGGCCGTGGTTTGTTGCATTCGAACGCGCGCAGTGGCGCGCATCTAGTGGTGGCGGTGATAGGTGCTGGGGTGGCCGGAAAAGTGGTCGGCGACGAGGTTTGGCGGCGGCAGCAGCTCGGGCAATCCTGGGGTGGCGCTATAGAGCACTAGAGGAGAGACCGAAGGGCGCTGCGGGCTCCTGGGAGGGCGGCGAACATGGTGACGCGCTCAGGCGCACGCTGGGATGGCCCTGGCCACGGCGCCGCCATGGCCGGCGGCACGGAGCTCTCGGCTCCGGTGGTTTTCATGGATAGAGCGGGTAAAAGCGTGCGGGGAGAGAGGGGAATAGAAGAGAAGCTCACGGGGATTCGAACGGGGCGGACGACGAACACGGTCGCCGGCGATCTCGGCGGCGACGGCTGCGCTTGGGGATCACAGGGAAGAGAGGGAAAGAGAGAGCCAGAGGAGGGGGAGCGGTCCAGAGGGAGAGGGGAGAACGAGGGGAGGCTCTGGGTGTCTCCGTGGCGTCGCGAGGATGTCGGGGAGGCTGCCACGGCGAAGCAGGAGGTGGAGGCCCGGGCACAGGCGCGTCGACACGCCTCTGCCAGTAGGCAGAGGTTGAAGACAGCGGTGCCCCTGGTGGGCTGGGCCGCCAAGTGGACTGGCAGGGGGGGCTGGGCCAGCACGGTGAGCGCCAGGTAGTTTCTCTGCTCTGTTTTATTTTTTTCTTCTGTTTTGTTTTATTTAATTTTGTTTTGCCACTATTTTGAATTTAAAAATAATTCAAACAATGCCAAAAGCTCCTCTGAATATTTTTATTTGGCTAGATGGACTTTTCCAAAGCTCATAAAATATTTCAGGGATATTTGAAATTATATTCTAATTATATGAATATAATTCAAATTCAAATAGCTAATGATTTAAATTCAAAGTCCCAAAAATAAATCCTCCTAAAATGTTCAATATTTTGGTTGGGACCAGAACCCTTGCCAAAAATTATCAAACATTTAAGAAGAGCATTTTGGAACAATGAATGAGATTTTTAGGGTTTTTGCCCTTCTTTTATTTAGGGTTTTGAGGCTTCCAATAGTCCTCAATTCAAGTTTCAAAAATATAGACATGATGCACACATGAAGCCAGCCTAGAGCACTACCAGCAGCTAGGGATGTGACAACTCACCCCTACTAAACAAAAATCTCGTCCCGAGATTCAAGCGTATGGTAAGATGAAGGGGAACGCAAACTAGCACAATCTTCACGATCCGGGTTGCACTTCATAAGAACGTTGATTCGATCACCATCATTGTCTTGAAGTCTTGCTCTGAGAAATCCTGTCAACATGACATGAAGAGGAAAGGAGAACTCTAGAAGGATCGATCTTCTCGAAGACCGAACAACTCAGGATCAACTCATGGGATGAGACATTGTCACATCTCTCGAGCTGAGACACGAAGCATACATTTGAGGAAATGGAGTGGAGCAGATGACGAGGTTCACTAGGTAGACAACAATTCCAGACTTAAGAATGTGGCGATCGGTTGTCAACGTAGCAAGGAGTTGAGTTGCCATGATACCACGACGAAACATCCTGGAGGAGGGTGATTCGTAGATTATTATCTTAAGTGGCAAAAAGAATTACCTTTGATATAAAGATCATTGAGACTCTCTATATCAGCCTAAGGCAAATCACAGCAATCGATTGGCGGGGGTCGGTAGAATGGCATACTCGGACTTGGATGATGTGGATTACCTTGTTGAAGACAACGTAATGGATGAATTTCCTCATCACCGGAGATGGAAGAGACCCGTGGTAGAATGGCACATTGATGGTGCAAGCTGGGAACAAAATGCAAATGCTGGGAATGATTCTGGTAACTAGGAAAGAACCCAACAATAGAGAGTGAATTCACTGTTTGAAAAGATCATAGCATTTCCGAGGAACCTGAGAGCAAACCCAGTTAGTGCCGATGATAACACCTAGCGCTTGTGCGTGCTCTCAAGAACTTGAGCATTTCCATATTCATCAAGGTTTTACCAACATCCGTGTCAAGGATCCTGGCAACACAACTTGCTACCATGATGAATGGTGATGGAGGATGCAGATGCAAAGGAAGATAATACCTTCTCAGATTTCACCTTAGCGAAGCCAAGGAATAAAATCTGGATGATCGACCGAGAGACATTTAGCACTCCGCTTCTAATGTTCTCCTTGACGTGCTAGTGTAACCCAATCATAGATATGGTTTGATAACTAGAACATCAAGTAAAGGTCGGACTTCGGGAGCAATAGAATCCATAAGGAACAGTTACGGAGGTAAATCCTACGAAATCCTTATGGGGAGGTGGCCAACTTCCTCAAACAAGATACTACAATGATAGGTCTTCCGGCTGGGTGTGTTGGCCACGACATCCACTTTACCGGTTATTGAGGGACCAATATTATAGTTCTTGGGAAATGTTCCAACCATCATATCTGCCTGAGATTCAGATCTGGTTGGTGTCAGGATATTCCGGAGTCATCGAGTCTAGGAAGAAAATGAAAGTTTGCAACACAAATCGACGAGATGACGTTGCGAGATTCTTGGGAAATGAACTACGATAGCAAGCTCCAAAACATGAGCTGGTTCTGCTACACATGTGTGAACACGCTGCCTCAGACAAACATGATCACATGGTAGTCTTACAATAAAACACTACCGAGTTCTGGTTGGGAACCATCAGCGAGGATATCGAAGTTCTTTCATAAGTCCGGATTAGCTCTTATGAAGATACTCCTTCTCCTTGAACAAATCAGTCAGTGGCTTGGTGTGCTAGGATATACATATGGAATGAAGATGATCAGTCTAACAGACCACAGAATTCTTCGCACGTGCATGACCGACTTGGGATGATTCCAAAGGAGCAAAAACAAACTTTCTCGAATTCACGACGACAGCTTACATCAAAATGCACGTGAATCAAAGGAAGTCACTCCTTTCATCAAACAAGTACTTCATGAGCTAGCATGAAGAAAATGCTTTCAAAAGTTTCCAACACTAACTTAATGTTCAACAACATCATGGAGGAGATAAGGATGTTGTCAATGGACTCAATAACAACTCATCGGAATTTCCATATCACTGGACTTCCACCATCGTGTGAACACGGTGATAGCATTGGTCAGACCCAAAAGATATAATGGTGTATGCTCGAGGGACCAACCACGAGGAAGACAACATTACGAACATCGTTGGTTCTGACTTGATTTGACGATAGCCCACACTCAAATCAAAGGATTGATAAGACGATAGGTCCAGCAACTGATCACAGGGACCAATCGATGAAGATATCATCTTTCTTCAACACACACTACACAAGAATATCCCTTTGGAACGAACTAAGTCAGGCAAGCTTTTATCTTCCAACCCTCCAAGTTGTCGTTTAGCTTAACCAACTAGCTCAGGGATATCTGACACCGATTCTTGGAGAGAAGGTGGTTCACAAGAAACCAACTTGATCACGAGCTCAACATAGCGGTTAGGTGACAACCTGGTAATACTTCTGAGAAGATCTTCGGAAATCACAAACCACCGATATGTTACTAAGCTCGAGAACAATCTTGCTTTTCAGGGCAAGACGATATGATCAATAGAGCAAGGATTTGAAATAATCCTAACTCATCGATCGAGGAGTGAACCAGGTGAATGGACTAGGTAGCACGATCAGTCTTAGAATGATGAATCAATAACCAACACACTAAGAATGAAATTATTGTCCTTTAAATACCCAGCAACGAGGTTGCTAGGCGTATTGATTTCACACATCACAATTAATTTGTCGGTATTCCGGTTGCATCAACACGAAGACCAAGGAATGACTAATGATGGCAAGAAGTATCACTGTACCAAGAGTTCATAGGATGGTGTGCAATTCCTATAACAATCTCGATATAAAATATGTAATACTCCAAGGTAGAGCAGAACAAAAGCTGGATTAGCAATTTGATCTGCGGAGCACAACTTCTTTGACCCAATCCTGGATAGGGAAGAGGTACTGGAGTTTGTTTCTCCTAGTCATTCAGGACAGAATGGCTTGACGGACCACAAGGGTAATAGGCATCGATAAACGAACGCACGCATACTCATGACTATCAATTGATAGACGAAGGTCAGTAGACAACTAAAAAGGGACAACTCAAGGAACATACAATTTTCTGAGTTGTGGATGCATGGATTAGCATGTTGAACCAAGTTCAACATATTTCTTCCGGATAACCCATGCAGAAAGGTAGAACTGGCAGAGTCACGATTTATGAATGGAGAACTCCTCAAGAATAATCCTGTTGTGATATTTCAGTTCAACGAGGAACTTCCGCCATAAGTAGTTCATGGTATTTGGAAGAAGAAGATACCACGGACTTCAAGGACTATCGCAAAGGTTACTAATATCCTAAAGGCACTAGCAACACTATCAACATGATGTAAGTAGGATGAATCTCGGGTTCAAGAACCCAGGAACAGAATACCTATTACTAAGTAGCATCACGGAATGCTTTCGAGAATAAAGGCCAGAATCTCACACTGGGAACACAAAACGTTGCTAGATTACTAGGTGATCCCCTAAGACACCTAGGGTCATAATACCAGCTCCAACATATATGTCAAGGCAATAAAGTACCTCAACTCACCGATTAGTGTGATTGAGCTGGCATAAAGGAACATCGAAAACCAGAGGGAAAGGATTTTGCAAATGCATCAGATTATTTAGAAACCTGGGATGACTCGGACAGCATAACGGCTGTAAATGCTCAGAAAGATTTGAGACATTCACAAAAATGGTGACATAACCACTCAGAAGCACAATATCAAGGTTTCGAGATCAACAGTTAACGTACGGAAGTAGTAGGAACTGAAACGAGGCTTAAGTCCAACAATCTATAAGTCTACGGATTAGTAATACGTGATCCTGATAGAAAGAAAAGATAGCCTAGTTCTTAATCCCCGTATGAAAGATAAGATGACTCAGATCAGAAGGCATAAGGTATAAGGAGTAAAAGAGCCTTACGTTCCATCCCACAATCAATTCCCTTATATAACTAAAGAATTTCTAGACTCAACTTCGACCAGTTTGGCTTGGTAATCCTACAGGCAGTCAAGCTCTGATACCAACGCTGTCAGGACCCCGACTCAATGCCACATCGATCTAGCATGTAACACTTCATATCACTTTGCGGCCTCACGCACGGTATTCCCACGGGTGTCGTCTTACCTTTGCCCGGGACCGTTTGCGCCTTTTGGCACACGTATATGATAGTGTCGCTAGCATCCATATGATAAGGAGCCCGGGCTGACATGGCTAGTCGTAAACCCAAAGTGGCACTAACTTACAGGGACAGGCACCCGTGACCCAGCATCGAACGTGTCGGTCATCAGCGAGTGAATCCAGGCTGTAGCACTGGGCTAGCAGGACTCCGGAGAACCGGGCTGTAGCGGGCTAACAGGACTCCGGTATTCATCGCGTGACATTTCCCCGAAGGGACAGACACAGGAACGAAGAAGGACACATGCCGGCCAGCCTAAGTGTTCCGGAGCAGTAGCAAGCTACCATGGCTCAGTGGAAACACTAGGAGACATTTCCCGGTAAGAGAGACTACTAAGGATAAACAACTAGATAGTCAGATCCCACACATACCAAGCATTTCAACAACATACACACAATATGCTCGATATGTGCAGATACAACATGGCATCACAACATGACTCTACAACTCAAGTAATTATTCAATAGGCTCCGAGGAGCGAGATATTACAAACATGGGTCTCATGACCCAACACTCAGAGCATACAAATCAAAGCACAAACGGAAGCTATCATGTCTGAGTACAGACATCTATAAATGAAAAAGGCTGAGAAGCCTGACTATCTACCAGATCCTGCCGAGGGCACAAGATCGTAGCTGAGGTAACAAGCTAAACGTCGAAGTCCACGCGGAACTACTAGTGAGACTGAAGTCTCTCTGCAAAACATAAAATAGGCAAACGTGAGTACAAATGTACCCAGCAAGACTTACATCAGATCTATCTACATATGCATCATTATCAACAACGGGGGGTGGTGGAGTTTAACTGCAGCAAGCCAGCTTTGACTCGATGGCTAACCTGATCTACGACTGCAAGTAACTCTTTTGAGGTGGCGCACACGAGTCCACATATTCACATATCAATACACCACTATGGATCCGCTCCCGTCTCCCTACGAGAACGCCATCCATAGCACTCACGCTTATCTTGCGTGTTTTAGAGTATCCACTTTCACTTGTCTATGAACTATGCAAGGGGTCCAAGTTTCCATATCCGAGGAATCCGGCTATTCGAATAGATGATGTTAACCCTGCAGGGGTGTACTTCTTCACACACGCTTTCGCCACTTATCTCCCTGTACACGTCATGTACCTCGGCAACCTTCAAGCGGAAACCGGGCGAGGGAGTCGGCCACGACCTGACTAACCGAACAAGTCTCTAGTCCAGGTTTATCGCCTATTCGGGTTCCATCCGCAAGGAGATCCGGCCGGGGTGTCGCTCACGGCCCCAAACGATGTGAGCAGGGTTCCCAAGCCCACCATCCGGGTGCCACTTGGTACACCGTGCCACTGTGCCTAGTCTGTCCCAAGCCCAACTGTACCGGGTGCCACTTGGTAGACTACTAACACTACCTACAAACACCAGAAACTAGTTGCAACTCCTGGACAGAGATCATGTTGATTAATAAGTCGAGAGGGGCACTTAAGCATTCCAATGTGTGGTAGTAGCTGATCATGGATCACAAACACAGAACTCAGTTCCTAAGGACGGCTGCAATGAGACAACCCACCATGTACTCCTACATGGCCTCTCACCGCTACCTTTACCAAATCGTGTTCACACACTTAGCTCACACCCATTGGGACATGTTCACACGCCTCTGATTCATCCCCGATGAATCAGACCTGACACAACTCTAAGCAGTAGCAGGCATGACAAACAAGCATGAATGAGTAGGCACAACAGGGCTCAAACAACTCCTACTCATGCTAGTGGGTTTCATCTATTTACTGTGGCAATGACAGGTCATGCAAAGGATAAAGGGTTCAGCTACCGCAGCAAGTATCAAATATGTCGTTGTTGTCCTAATGCAGTAAAAGAGAGCAGGAGCGAGAGAGTGGGATTTTATCGGAATGAACAAGGGGTTTTTGCTTGCCTGGCACTTCTGAAGATAACATAGCTCTTCATCAGTGTCAACGATCACATCATCGGTACAGCGTTTATCGAGGGGGAACAACACCGGCAAACACAGAAGAAACATGATCAATGCAATGCACAATATGATGCATGCTATGACATGGCAATATGAATGTGTTTTGAGCTAATGCAACTAGCAGCAAGTTAAATGGAGTTGGTTTGAATACAAGATTCAAATTCAAACTCCATATGTGATTATTCAAATGCCATTTAATTGATTTGTGCTATACAGCAGCTATAAGTTGTTCTAACATGCATGAAAATGGTACAGATGGATTCCTTGAATTTTTCTGATAATTTTTCATATATAAATTATTTAATTTGGAGTTACGGTTGAATTTCTATGAATTTTAGAAGTTTTAGGCATTTTCTAGAATTTCCTGAATATTAATAATTCCAGTAATTCATTAATGCGTCAGCCTGATGTCATGATGACGTCAGCAGGTCAACGTGGCACAGTCCGGTCAACCCCTGACCGGTGGGTCCCGAGTGTCAGTGTCTAACTAAACTAACCTAGCTTAGTTAATACTAACCTAACTTAATTAGCCGGGCGGGGCCCGCATGTCAGTGAGAGAGAGGGGGGGTCAAACCGGGCAGTGGGGTCAACCCACGCCGGTCATCGGGTCAGCGGTCGCCGACGTTTAGCCGCCGGCGAGTCCAGACGCGGCGGAGGCTCGGAAACGAGCCACATGGCATCGTTTCGGCCGTGGTTTGTTGCATTCGAACGCGCACAGTGGCGCGCATCTAGTGGTGGCGGTGATAGGTGCTGGGGTGGCCGGAAAAGTGGTCGGCGACGAGGTTTGGCGGCGGCAGCAGCTCGGGCAATCCTGGGGTGGCGCTATAGAGCACTGGAGGAGAGACCGAAGGGCGCTGCGGGCTCCTGGGAGGGCGGCGAACATGGTGACGCGCTCAGGCGCACGCTGGGATGGCCCTGGCCACGGCGCCGCCATGGCCGGCGGCACGGAGCTCTCGGCTCCGGTGGTTTTCATGGATAGAGCGGGTAAAAGCGCGCGGGGAGAGAGGGGAATAGAAGAGAAGCTCACGGGGATTCGAACGGGGCGGACGACGAACTCGGGGAGGCGTCGGGGAGGGCACACGGCCGCCGGCGATCTCGGCGGCCGAAGCTTGAAGAAGAGGTCGGGGAAGCCGCTGCAGGGCGCGTCCGCTCGTGTGGCTTGGCGGGGACGGTGTAGAGGTCAGCGGCGGAGCTTCTGGAACTGGCGGAGGGCGAGGGAGGGCTGGTGGCTGCGGCTATGGCGAACGGCGGCGACGGCTGCGCTCGGGGATCACAGGGAAGAGAGGGAAAGAGAGAGCCAGAGGAGGGGGAGCGGTCCAGAGGGAGAGGGGAGAACGAGGGGAGGCTCTGGGTGTCTCCGTGGCGTCGCGAGGATGTCGGGGAGGCTGCCACGGCGAAGCAGGAGGTGGAGGCCCGGGCACGGGCGCGTCGACACGCCTCTGCCAGTAGGCAGAGGTTGAAGACAGCGGTGCCCCTGGTGGGCTGGGCCGCCAAGTGGACTGGCAGGGGGGCTGGGCCAGCACGGTGAGCGCCAGGTAGTTTCTCTGCTCTGTTTTATTTTTTTCTTCTGTTTTGTTTTATTTAATTTCGTTTTGCCACTATTTTGAATTTAAAAATAATTCAAACAATGCCAAAAGCTCCTCTTAATATTTTTATTTGGCTAGATGGACTTTTCCAAAGCTCATAAAATATTTCAGGGATATTTGAAATTATATTCTAATTATATGAATATAATTCAAATTCAAATAGCTAATGATTTAAATTCAAAGTCCCAAAAATAAATCCTCCTAAAATGTTCAATATTTTGGTTGGGACCAGAACCCTTGCCAAAAATTATCAAACATTTAAGAAGAGCATTTTGGAACAATGAATGAGGGTTTTTGCCCTTCTTTTATTTAGGGTTTTGAGGCTTCCAATATTCCTCAATTCAAGTTTCAAAAATATAGACATGATGCACACATGAAGCTAGCCTAGAGCACTACCAGCAGCTAGGGATGTGACATCATGCCATCATCTCCATGCTTGTTCTTGCTCCAATGTTCATCCTTCTCCAAGCTAGGCCCTTCATTTGTAAGCAAAACAAATGTATCGAATTTAGGCAGCATCATATTCTCATGAACATTAGAATCATTACCAAGAAACGAAAGTACCTGGTAATTTAGTTGGCGTGCACGAGCTCTAGTAATTGGTCCAGTATGTATAGCAGCAGGGGCTGTGGGTGTAACAATTGTATTGATGTCCTCATCAGGATGGAAGATAGCGAGATTATGTGCAGACAAGGATGGAGAAGCAAATATGTGATGCGGGAAGTGGACAGGTGATGATGACTACTGCACGACGCTTGACTTACGAGACACATACCAGCAGCGTAGGGTCATATCAAAGTCAGACAACTTGGTTGAGTGATCACCGTACTAGTACTCCCTACAGTACCTACTACTATGCCCTAACTTGCTTCAGTAGAGTAGTAGTGGAGCAGGACTACTAGCACTGGAGGAGTAGTATATTCTAATCTAAAGTAGTTACAAACTTCAGTGCCCGAGCGTGGAACGACTATGAACCGCCATCGGTGCTAACTCCAATCCCCAGCAAACGTTCGCTGGGAGACATGGCAGTTGCAAATGCGCACGACGCAGTTACAGTACATGTGTAAGGGTGGCGGTTTTGTCAAATACTATGGCTTAAAAATAGGCCACCGTCGGATGGAAATCTGACGGTTACGTTGGATTCGCCAGGATTGAGCTCGTGCCGAACAATCGCCAGATATCATTACTAAAAAAGGTTAAAACATCCGGGGCTATAACTTGCACTTGCTGACCACTAACAATGATACTAACATAGTTGTAAAATGGTCAAAGACCCTGTCTACATGGTGTTTGGAATTATATGCAAAAAAATTAGCAAGATGCATGTGCATTGCACGGCACACCATCATCACCAACTCGGTTTTTTCTCTACTCCTACTCCTATAAAAGACTCAGTTGGTGATGATGGAGGCGAGGAGGCATGTTCAGCCGGGCGTGCAGCAGACGGCGCAGTACTATTAGATTTGTTATTAAAACAAAGAAGAGTAGTAGAGATAAAGATAAGAGTAGAGATAGAGACTTAGGGAGGAGCACCATCTACTGCTTCATGTGCTACTCCTGCACTCCATTCGGTGGCTGCAATGTCCCCTACAGCACTCCCTCCTACGCTCCATTCGGCGGGCGTTGTCGAAATTTGGGTAGCGCACTCTCTCGACTGCTGGCAGCCACGACTTCACCGACGACGACTTCTTCCCCGACCTCGGCAACCTCTTCCTCAACGACATGGGCGACAACCTCAACACCAATGGTGCTGCTCCCGTTGCACCGTATGTGTTTCTGTCCTTCTTGTTTGAAATCGTGGTAGAATTCATGTTTCTACTTTGTATCCTACTACTTCCTCTATTCCTAAATATTTTTCTTTCTAGAGATTTCAACAAGTGACTACACACGGAGCAAAATGAGTGAATCTACTCTCTAAAATATGTTTATATACATCCGTATGTGGTATTCCATTTGAAATCTCTAAAAAGACAAATATTTAGGAAGGGAGGGAGTAGATTCTATCTGTTCATCTACTGTGCTAGTCCACATGATTAGTTTAATCTCTGTTATAGCCGTCATGATTTATTTTGTGCTTATTAGGATTAAATCTCGAATAACTTGCTCATATATTCAACTGGCGCAACGTCCCCTACAGCCACTCCCGTTTCATGGACGGCCTGGTCGATGCCTCCAAGGAGCCCTTCGTCTACTGCTATGAGTGCCCGATGCCGTTTTGGGGCTCGCCGGCGGACATCATGCATCACCTCACAGATGCATGCAACGGTCCCTACTGGCCCTTGGCAGAGAACATCAAGTACGAGACGTGCTACCCGTTCACTGTGTCGGAGTCGCTGGAGGATCACCGCCGCTTGCTAGTCTCGAAGGAGGACGGCAGTGTCTTCCTGTTGATCGTGGACACCGGCGAGGCCCGCGCAGGCCACTGCCCCATCTCTGTAGTGTGCGTCAGGGGCGACGCTGCTGACGCTGACACTGACACGAGGCCGATGTACGGGTGCGTGCTCACTGTTACTACCCCTCAGAGGTACGTGGGTGGCGACACCGGCAACATCAAACTGACTAGGACTCTGCAGAGCAGAGACCTTCCTGCCGATGTAGACATGGAAGACACATGGTATGATTTACCCCCCAACGTGGTGCACGGGGACTCCAAGGAGGTTCACCTAGACATATGCATTACCAAGTTAAATGTTGATCATTAGTCTTTGCTCAATGTAATCCGCTGTCTAAGCATGTGGAGACTTCCATGCATGATCTTGCTCCATTGGAGTATCGCGAATGAATAAAAGTGTATCTGTTTATGGTTTAGTCTAGAATCTTCCATGTATGAATTTTTACTACAGTATTGGTGAAAGACTTACTCTGAACCATTTCTTACATCCCCTCTGCCCCCTTCCAAGTCATTCTGATTTAATCCCTCAGTCTAGGTGTATAAGGGCATGGTTAATACTTAATAGTATAGCCTACTGTTGACTATAAGAAAGTGCCATGTCATCTATAGCCAACATGTATAACAATCGATACTCGAAAACTAATTCTTAAAGATCATTTCTTGCAAAGCACAATAAGTGTTATTTATTCACAAGTTTTGGATGCAGGTTGAACAGTTGAACGCTTTTGTTTGCAAAAGATTCCTTTTTATCTATTTCACCTGGATGTTTGTGAGCTCTAGAGATGAAATAATATCCAAAGAAACCTATCGATACCCGTTACACATGAGATGACCCCCACATACTTTGTTAAAATAAACAACTCCCTGACCAATGCATTTCACTCTTCCATGCAACGCACGGGCACCTTTCTACTATAGATTAGTACGACCAAAAATTGAACTAACATTATATATAGTACGATAAATGTTGATGCATGTCACCTAAAATTATATCATTGACAACTGTGTTCAAATACGAATCCAATGATATAGTTTTTGTGGACATGCACTAACATTTTGTCAGTTAAATCTTCAGTCAAATCCAATGGGGGACTAATAAACCACGACCGATGTAATACATGTGTAGAGGGCAGCACTGCACGGGAGTCTCACCCCGCTCGTGGCGTGGCAGTAAAGCCGTCATATCACAAAACCCAACCACTGACAGTAATAAGTGGCCTGGTAAAATAAACGGACAAGCAACCATCACATCCCTCCGTCTTTTTTGCATTTCATCTCTCTGCATTTACTTTCTCCGGTTCATCTCGCACACTCAATCCCTAGCTACTACTCCTAGTATCCCTAGCTACTACTCCTAGGGCCAGTTCTTTTGGCGGCATAAAAAATAAGCCGTCTCTTCCCCAACTTTTCCCATAAGACTAGTCACAGTGTAGAGTAACATTAAGGCGCCTCACTAATTTATTTGGGCTTCTAAACTACTACTAGTACCTCCGTCCTGGTTTATTCGTCACCATTGTAATTTGTGGTAAATTTTGACCAAAGATTTAACTGATAAAATGTTAGTGCATGTGACATGCACAAACATTTCATTAGTTAAATTTATGATCAAAGTTTGATACAGATTACAATGGGGACCAATAAATCAGGACGAATCTAGTAGTAATGGGATTACTACTAATCTAGAAGCCTAAACGAACTGGCCCCTGGTACTCCTACTAGTAGTACTAGTACTCAAGTTGGAATTCCAATTGCTCGGCACAACTTGTTAGGCAAAAAATTCGATACATGGTGTAGGAAGTGGTTTGGGAATTTGCATGCCTTTCCGACCAGTGAGATACTCCGTACAAAGTATGATAGAGAAATAACCACAGAAAAGGAAGCTAAAAGTAAACAATCAAATTGGCATTTTTGCATTTGTTTTGCATTGAATCGTTTCACAAGCTTGACTAGTGTTGTTTTTCTACTTTTACAAAAACCGCATCGTAATGTTAAAACGTGCATTTGCACGTACATAAGTAATAGTAGTACTCCCTCCGTCTAGGTGTATAAAGTCTTCCCTCCTTCTTGGTCATGGTGCACAACCAAAGATGACTTATTCACCTAGACGGAGGGAGTAGCACAGTTTGCAAGCATATATAGAGAGAGACGTGTAGTGCGATAGTATATAGTAAAGTTTGTGCTATATGGACCTACCTAAAAATGCGTACGGTTACACAAGGTTTCCAAACTTTCCCTCTTACATACTTAATTAAGGACGCTAATAATTCCCGAACATTCGGGATTTATCATTTGCATCCCGAAACTAATGAGATCACCTTACGAAACTAAATTATATTCCTACTAAAAGCCATGGCGCTCGCAGGAGCGCTTGCGGCACGCCACGAGTGCCCTAGTGCACGGCCGTTTCCTAGCGTGCCGACACAACGGCTCTTCCTCAGCCTCGCAACTTGCGAGGTTCTGATTGGCGGCTTGCCGGCGGGCGAGCACGCTCTTACCGGTGTGGTGATTCGGCGCCAACAGGTACTCCTCCTTGCTGGAAGCATGCACCCGGTCCACGTACCCCCAAGCGTAGATGATACGCTTGGGCCCGACTGAACTCAAGGCTTTGGCACGGGCGTGCTCCGTCACCCTCACGGCCCTTGCACGAACCTTCTGCTAAAGAGCTAATGGCCTGACTCCCTCGGACGCGACATAGACCTACCAGGCGGCTTGCCCCGGGGCGCGCTTCTCTTCCTCGGCCTTCTTCTCTGCCTCTATTTTGGCGTGCTCTGCCGGCGGCAAAGCCTCCCACATGGCGACATCCATTTCTTTCCAAAGCTCCTCAAGGCTGGGGGGGGGGGCTCGGCGGGCGGTGTGGCGTCCTCCTCGTAGGGGGAGCCGATGCGTCCTCCGACGCGGGTGCTGGCGAGATTGGGAACGCCGACACGTCCACCTCGACGCATCGTGGTGAGGAGTGGAATGCCGACGCGTACTCCTTGACTAGTGGCGGTGGAACGGAACGGCTACGCGTGACCGTCTGGGCGGTGCAGCGAGGGGCGCCTAGGGCTTGGGAGGGGCGATGCCATGGTGGTCGACGTGAGAGGGAGGGGGAGGAGATAGCGATGAACGTGAGTGTTCTTCCGAATGCCGTGGGAGGCGCAATATTTATAGCGAGCAATGGCACACCTATGTAAGATATGGACTGAGTTGCACTGACTTAACTGCAGGTCCAGTTGCATCACTCACATGTGGGCCAGACCCCTGTTGGGCCCATATGTCAATGACCCAATGCACCTGCAGTTAAGTAACTGAAGCAGCGTCCCAGAAGATATGTTGCATGATTAACGTAATAGCTACGTGGGCATATTTGTTGGAGTAAATTATGGCGGAGGGAAGGGGTAGAAATATTGCTGGTGACAACGGATTGGACGAGCGCGGGGGGACGAGAGTCATGCATGCAGATTTTTTTCACACGGGATGGAGTGGTGGGACCATCGGAGGGGGAAGGAGAGTCTGGCAGGCATATTGTTTCCACACATGGAGCAGAAAAGATTTGGAGAGGAACGGGCTTCCTGCAGGTATGGGGAAAGGTGCATAATAAGTCATCTTGCATGTCGGGCTAGGTATAGTCTCAAGTCATTAAAAACATACATGCCCCACACATGATGATAGAGGCAAAGGTGTCCCGTCTTTCGATGAGATGATGGATATCGCTTTGGTGGAAGTCGACTTTGACGATCCGACTACGAACGTGCGAGGACGTGCGCCTTAGCAATCGCTAAACCAACTCCGAGAGGTTATTGACCACGCCGGAGCACGATCAACCTGACCACGAGGGTCTGTTTCCTGCGAGCAAACGAAGAACAAGCAAGAAACTAAGATTGCAATCTGGATATTGCGAATATAAGATGAAAGCTTTATTGATCAAGGTGGGGTTCTGTGACGCCTTTGTCTGGTCGTTGAACACAAACGAAGTACGCGAAGTTGCAGCTATGGCGAACTTTTAATCTAAACAAAACCCAAAGTCTAAACGGTGCCCTAAGGGCTGTATATATGGAGGAAGAGAGGGGGAATTTCGTGGCCCTTGGTGGAGGGGTCCGAAATCAACCCTATCTCTTGTTTCCCCACACATACGGACTCTAAAAATAGCCTATACTTATGTATTTCGAAATTACATGGGCCTGGCCCAATAACAAAGGTGACGCAACACCTATAATAGACTCGGGACGAAATTTATGAAGTGGCATCTTGTATATTTCGTCCAAGGCTTCATGCACCCATTATGGTGGCTTCAAAGTCCTGAAATCATCACTTGTAACTCCGTTCTTGTTCCCCTTGCGCATGGCATCATCTCCATGCTTGTTCTTGCTCCAATGTTCATCCTTCTCCAAGCTAGGCCCTTCATTTGTAAGCAAAACAAATGTATCCAATTTAGGCAGCATCATATTCTCATGAACATTAGAATCATTACCAAGAAACGAAAGTACCTGGTAATTTAGTTGGCGTGCACGAGCTCTAGTAATTGGTCCAGTATGTATAGCAGCAGGGGCTGTGGGTGTAACAATTGTATTGATGTCCTCATCATCCTCCCCTTCCTGAAATGAAGTCGTCCTCGACGGAAACTCATCTTCCTCACCCAAATAAGGCTTCAAATCTGCAATGTTAAAAGTGGGACTAACCCCAAAATCTGCAGGCAGCTCAAGTTTATATGCATTATCATTTATTTTCTCTAACACCTTAAAGGGACCATCAGCACGTGGCATTAGCTTTGATTTGCGCAAATCAGGAAATCTATCCTTACGCAAATGTAACCAAACAAGATCTCCAGGTGCAAACACAACATGTTTTCTACCCTTATCTCCAGCAAGTTTATATTTATCATTCATACGCTCAATGTTTTCCTTAGTTAACTCATGCATTTTTAAAATCAATTCAGCACGTTGTTTAGCATCAAAATTAACCTTCTCCGAAGATGGAAGAGGCAACAAATCAATAGGTGCACGAGGTAGGAAACCATACACAACTTCAAAAGGGCACATCTTAGTAGTAGAATGCAATGAACGATTATAAGCAAATTCAATATGAGGCAAGCATTCCTCCCACATTTTCTTATTATTCTTTAAAACAGCCCTAAGCATAGTAGACAACGTTCTATTGACTACTTCAGTTTGTCCATCAGTTTGGGGGTGACAAGTAGTACTAAAAAGCAGTTTAGTCCCCAACTTAGCCCATAAACATCTCCAAAAGTGGCTAAGAAATTTAGTATCACGATCTGAAACAATAGTATTTGGCACACCATGCAAGCGAATAATTTCACGAAAGAACAAATCAGCAACATTAACAGCATCATCGCTTTTATGACATGGTATAAAGTGTGCCATTTTTTCGAGAATCTATCCACGACAACAAATATGCTATCCCTCCCCTTCTTTGTTCGAGGTAAACCTAAAACAAAGTCCATAGATATATCCTCCCAAGGAACACTAGGTACAGGCAAAGGCATATATAAACCATGAGGATTGAGTCGTGACTTAGCTTTTTGACATGTAGTGCATCGAGCAATAAAACGCTCAACATCGCGTCTCATCTTTGGCCAAAAGAAATGTGTAGCAAGTACGTCCTCCGTCTTCTTCACACCAAAGTGTCCCATTAATCCTCCATGCGCCTCCTGCAACAACGAAAGACAAACGGAGCTAGCTGGAATGCATAGCTTGTTAGCACGAAACACAAATCCATCGTTAACGGCGAACTTGTTCCACATTCTTCCTTCTTTACAATTCTGCATTACAACTTTAAAATCAGCATCATGCACATATTGATCTTTGATGGTCTCCAAACCAAATATTTTGAAGTCAAGTTGTGAAAGCATAGTATAGCGGCGAGACAATGCATCAGCAATAACATTTTCTTTTCCCTTCTTGTGTTTAATGACATAAGGAAAAGTCTCAATGAATTCAACCCATTTAGCATGTCTACGATTCAGTTTAGCTTGACTTTTAATATGTTTCAAAGATTCCAGAGTGTGCTTTTCCCTTGTTTACGTGCCGCGCCGTGATTTTGTTGGTGTTCTAGGCTCGCGTCTCTAGCACAGTCTAGCCTAGGACCAGCACAGTATCGTCGTTGAGCGTTTATTCAACTTTGCATCTCTGAATTGATTATTGCTGACCCTTTTTGCTACCATATTATAAGCCTTCCCAGCTCCACATACATCTACGTCGTGCGTTTGACTCTCCCTGGTAATCGCTCTATCCAAGCTTTGAGAGTTTTTGACTACAACGGTTGCCGATCACCGCCTGCTGCTGGGTAAGAACTGGTAAGAATTTGAGATTTGCTTGACGGATTTGTGACACCCACCACCACCTCTTGTTAGTAGTCTGTAGGATCATATTCTTGTGTGTTTCTATTGCTGCTAACCATGCCAGGATCACAAGCCGACGAGACTGACTGGGAGAACATGACGAATAAGGATTTGCATGATAAATTTCAGCAAATGATGAGTGGACAGGTGCAAGACGTGCTAAACAGATTTGAAGAGGCCATGGAGAAGATAGATGGCATGGAGAAGACGTTCGAAACAAAGCTCGATAACAAGTTTAATGAATTGCTCGCGCGTCTTCCACCACCACCACCCGCTGCACCTAACGCACCTCTCCAACAACAACAACGACTACCTCCACGTCGCGAAATAGACCTCCGCCGAGCGAGCCGTGTTCCTCTTGCGTTTGGCCAAACTGTTGGTGCTGCTGTTGATACTTCTGTGGCTCTTGCTGCTGATGCGGAGGAGGATGATTATGTGGTAGATTACGAGGATGAGGTTGCTCAAAATCAGAACTACGTGCAACCACCAGCACCACCACCAGCACCACCACCAGCAGGTCGACCTCAGGTATATATTCGTAATGGTAGGCCTGCACCACCACCTCAGGTACGAGATGATGTCCATATTCCTAAACTAAAATTGAATATTCCACCATTTGAGGGTAGATATGTTCCTGATATATATCTTACTTGGGAGTTAGAAACTGAACAACGTTTTACATGTTTACAATATCCCGAGGAGAGACGGGTTGCTGCTGCTGTTTGTGCTTTCACTAGTTTTGCATGTGTCTGGTGGTCTGAACATTGTAGATTATATCCTATTCCAACTACTTGGGCTGCTTTGAAAACTGCTATGCGTACGGGTTGGGTTCCACCATATTATCAACGTGAATTGCTTCAAAAATTGCAGCGTTTAAGACAAGGAAAAAATTCTGTAGAAGAATATTATCAGGAATTACAAACTGGCATGATTCGATGTGGTATTGTTGAGGAGAATGAAGCTATGCTTGCACGTTTTCTGGGTGGATTAAATAGAGAGATTCAGACCATTCTAGACTATAAGGAGTATACTAATATCACTCGTTTATTCCATCTTGCTTGTAAAGCTGAACGTGAAGTGCAGGATCGACAAGCATTGGCGCGAACTAACTTTTCTGCAGGTAGACCTTCATCATGGACACCGAGTGCATCTTCTACTTCAACTGCACCAGCACCTCAATCAGGTGCCTCCGACAGCCGTGATACAAGAAAACATGAACAACCACCATTATCTGCCAAGAGCGCACCTGCCGGGCCTGCACAGAGTTCTTCTTCTTCCAGGGCATCAACAGGGCACACAAGTGATATTATTTGTCGTTGTTGTAAGGGAGGAGGTCATTATGCGAGAGAATGCAAATCTCCGCGTGTGATGATTGCTACCGAGGGTGGTGGATATGAGTCCGCTAGTGACTATGATGAGGAGACATTGGCTCTTATTACACGTGAAGAACATGGTGGAGATGATTCTGATCATGAGACGCAATACATGGCTCCTGAAGACGCTGGCAGGTATGAATGTTTAGTTGCTCAACGTGTTTTGAGTGTGCAGGTCACACAAGCTGAGCAAAATCAGAGGCACAATTTGTTCCATACCAAGGGAGTTGTGAAGGAACGTTCTGTGCGCGTCATAATAGACGGAGGGAGCTGCAACAACTTGGCTAGCATGGAGATGGTGGAGAAGCTTTCTCTCACCACAAGACCACATCCACATCCTTACTACATCCAATGGTTCAACAACAGCGGCAAGGTTAAGGTAACACGTACTGTTCATGTGCATTTTAGTATCTCTACATATGCTGATTATGTTGATTGTGATGTGGTACCTATGCAAGCATGTTCCTTATTACTTGGTAGACCATGGCAATTTGATAAAAATTCTGTACACCATGGTAGAAACAATCATTATACTCTTGTTCATAAGGATAAAAATATTACTTTGCTTCCTATGACTCCTGATTCCATTTTGAAAGATGATATTAATAGACCTAATAAAGCGAAACAGGAGAAGAATAAGAGTGAAAATCAGATTGTGGCAAAAGAATTTGAGCAACAAATGAAGCCTAATAATAAACCATCTAGTGTTGCTTCTGAAATTAAATTGAAAAGTGCATGTTTATTTGCCACCAAATCTGATATTGATGAGCTAGATTTCAGCAAATCTGTCTGCTATGCTTTTGTGTGCAAAGAGGCATTATTTTCATTCGAGGACGTGCCTTCCTCTTTGCCTCCTGCTGTCACTAACATTTTGCAGGAGTTCGCTGACGTTTTTCCACAAGACGTGCCACTGGGATTACCGCCTATTCGAGGGATTGAGCATCAGATTGACTTAATTCCCGGTGCTTCACTGCCAAACCGTGCACCATACCGTACCAATCCAGAGGAGACGAAGGAGATTATGCGTCAAGTACAAGAGCTTCTCGACAAAGGTTATATACGCGAATCCCTTAGTCCTTGTGCTGTTCCTATTATTCTAGTGCCGAAAAAGGATGGTACATCATGTATGTGTGTTGATTGTAGAGGCATTAATAATATTACTATTCGTTATCGTCATCCTATTCCTAGGCTAGATGATATGCTTGATGAATTGAGTGGCTCTACAATATTCTCCAAAGTTGATTTGCGTAGTGGCTACCATCAAATTCGTATGAAATTGGGAGATGAATGGAAAACAGCATTTAAAACTAAGTTTGGATTATATGAGTGGTTAGTCATGCCTTTTGGGTTAACTAATGCACCTAGTACTTTCATGAGATTAATGAACGAAGTTTTACGTGCTTTTGTTGGACGATTTGTGGTAGTTTCCTTTGATGACATATTGATTTATAGCAGATCTTTGGAAGAACATTTGGAACATTTACGTGCTGTTTTTATTGCTCTACGTGATGCACGTTTGTTTGGTAACCTTGGGAATGCACCTTTTGCACCGACCGAGTATCTTTTCTTGGCTATGTTGTTACTCCACAGGGAATTGAAGTTGATAAAGCCAAGATTGAAGCTATTGAGAGTTGGCCGTAGCCCAAAACGGTCACACAAGTGAGGAGTTTTCTTGGCCTCGCTGGATTCTATAGGCGTTTTGTGAGAGATTTCAGCACCATTGCTGCACCTCTCAATGAGCTTACAAAGAAAGATGTGCCTTTTCTTTGGGGTACCGCACAGGAAGAAGCCTTCACGGTATTGAAAGATAAGTTGACACATGCTCCTTTACTCCAACTTCCTGATTTTAATAAGACTTTTGAGCTTGAATGTGATGCTAGTGGAATTGGATTAGGAGGTGTGTTATTACAAGATGGCAAACCTGTTGCATACTTTTCTGAAAAATTGAGTGGGCCTAGTCTGAATTATTCTACTTATGATAAAGAATTATATGCTCTTGTTCGGACTTTATAAACATGGCAACATTATTTATGGCCCAAAGAATTTGTTATACATTCTGATCATGAATCTTTGAAACATATTAAAAGTCAAGCTAAACTGAATCGTAGACATGCTAAATGGGTTGAATTCATTGAGACTTTCCCTTATGTCGTCAAACACAAGAAGGGAAAAGAAAATGTTATTGCTGATGCATTGTCTCGTCGCGATACTATGCTTTCACAACTTGACTTCAAAATATTTGGTTTGGAGACCATCAAAGATCAATATGTGCATGATGCTGATTTTAAAGATGTAATGCAGAATTGTAAAGAAGGAAGAATGTGGAACAAGTTTGTTGTTAACGATGGATTTGTGTTTCGTGCTAACAAGCTATGCATTCCAGCTAGCTCCGTTCATCTTTTGTTGTTGCAGGAGGCGCATGGAGGAGGATTAATGGGACACTTTGGCGTGAAGAAGACGGAGGACGTACTTGCTACACATTTCTTTTGGCCAAAGATGAGACGGGATGTTGAGCGTTTTATTGCTCGCTGCACTACATGTCAAAAAGCTAAGTCACGACTCAATCCTCATGGTTTATATATGCCTTTGCCTGTACCTAGTGTTCCTTGGGAGGATATATCTATGGACTTTGTTTTAGGTTTACCTCGAACAAAGAAGGGGAGGGATAGCATATTTGTTGTCGTGGATAGATTCTCGAAAATGGCACACTTTATACCATGTCATAAAAGCGATGATGCTGTTAATGTTGCTGATTTGTTCTTTCGTGAAATTATTCGCTTGCATGGTCTGCCAAATACTATTGTTTCAGATCGTGATACTAAATTTCTTAGCCACTTCTGGAGATGTTTATGGGCTAAGTTGGGAACTAAACTGCTTTTTAGTACTACTTGTCACCCCCAAACTGATGGACAAACTGAAGTAGTCAATAGAACGTTGTCTATTATGCTTAGGGCTGTTTTGCAGAATAATAAGAAAATGTGGGAGGAATGCTTGCCTCATATTGAATTTGCTTATAATCGTTCATTGCATTCTACTACTAAGATGTGCCCTTTTGAAGTTGTGTATGGTTTCCTACCTCGTGCACCTATTGATTTGTTGCCTCTTCCATCTTCGGAGAAGGTTAATTTTGATGCTAAACAACATGCTGAATTGATTTTAAAAGTGCATGAGTTAACTAAGGAAAACATTGAGCGTATGAATGCTAAATATAAACATGCTGGAGATAAGGGTAGAAAACATGTTGTGTTTGCACCTGGAGATCTTGTTTGGTTACATTTGCGTAAGGATAGATTTCCTGATTTGCGCAAATCAAAGTTAATGCCACGTGCTGATGGTCCCTTTAAGGTGTTAGAGAAAATAAATGATAATGCATATAAACTTGAGCTGCCTGCAGATTTTGGGGTTAGTCCCACTTTTAACATTGCAGATTTGAAGCCTTATTTGGGTGAGGAAGATGAACTTCCGTCGAGGACGACTTTATTTCAAGAAGGGGAGGATGATGAGGACATCAATACAATTGTTACACCCACAGCCCCTGCTGCTATACATACTGGACCAATTACTAGAGCTCGTGCACGCCAACTAAATTACCAGGTACTTTTGTTTCTTGGTAATGATTCTAATGTTCATGAGAATATGATGCTGCCTAAATTGGATACATTTGTTTTGCTTACAAATGAAGGGCCTAGCTTGGAGAAGGATGAACATTGGAGCAAGAACAAGCATGGAGATGATGGCATGCGCAAGGGGAACAAGAACGGACTTACAAGTGATGATTTCAGGACTTTGAAGCCACCATAATGGGTGCATGAAGCCTCGGACGAAATATACAAGATGCCACTTCATAAATTTCATCCCGAGGCTATTTTAGGTGCTGCGTCACCTTATTATTGGGCCAGGCCCATGTAATTTCGAAATACATAAGTATAGGCTATTTTTAGAGTCCGTATGTGTGGGGAAACAAGAGATAGGGTTGATTTCGGACCCCTCCACCAAGGGCCACGAAATTCCCCCCTCTTCTCCATATATACAGCCCTTAGGGCATCGTTTAGACTTTGAGTTTTGTTTAGATTAAAAGTTCGCCATAGCTGCAACTTCGCGTACTTCGTTTGTGTTCAACGACCAGACAAAGGCGTCACAGAACCCCACCTTGATCAATAAAGCTTTCATCTTATATTCGCAATATCCAGATTGCAATCTCAGTTTCTTGCTTGTTCTTCGTTTGCTCGCAGGAAACAGACCCTCGTGGTCATGTTGATCGTGCTCCGGCATGGTCAATAACCTCTCGGAGTTGGTTTAGCGATTGCTAAGGCGCGACGTCCTCGCACGTTCGTAGTCGGATCGTCAAAGTCGACTGCCACCAAAGCGATATCCATCATCTCATCGAAAGACGGGACACCTTTGCCTCTATCAGCACATCTTAGTAGTAGAATGCAATGAACGATTATAAGCAAATTCAATATGAGGCAAGCATTCCTCCCACATTTTCTTATTACTCTTCAAAACAGCCCTAAGCATAGTAGACAATGTTCTATTGACTACTTCAGTTTGTCCATCAGTTTGGGGGTGACAAGTAGTACTAAAAAGCAGTTTAGTCCCCAACTTAGTGATAGAGGCGGGGGTGTCCCGATCTTTCGATGAGATGATAACTATCGATTTGATGGAGACGACTTTGACGATCCGACTACAAACGTGCACGACGTTGCGCCTTAGCAATCGCTAAACCAATCTTCTGAGGTTACTGACGATGCCGGAAGCACGGTCAGCCTGACCACAAAGGTCTATTCCTGCAAGCAATCGAAGAACGAGCAAGAATATGATAAAGCAATCTGAATATTGCAAATATATATGAGGTATTGATAATGGTGGGGATCCGGAAGCGGTCTTGGTCTGGTCGTTGGACACAAACGAAGTACACGAAGTTGCAATGGCTAACTTTTAACTAAACAAATCCCAGGAAAAGCTACTAGATGGATCTACTTATATAGGAGCAAGGGGTCGCGGCCAAGGAGGTGGGAGGACGTCCCAAGGTAGCCTAAAACTAAATCTAGGTCGTACAAGGCCAATGGGCCCAAGTGGAGGTGATGTAACACCTCTGGACTTGTAGTTTGACTCGGATTCTGCTGCAGCATCAGATTGTTTCGTCCACAACTCAACGCTCCGGACGAATTTGAAGGTGATTCCAATTGGGTTGGAAAGTGCACGAAATCTAGTTTCCAACAAAAAAAGAATCACCCAATTCGGAGTCCGTATGAAAAACTTGTGTGCGTTTTGAGTCAGGTGTGTCTGTGCAGTCCGAATCTGAATCCAGAACGTGAGAGACTTGGACTCTATCTTCTCTTGGGCCAAAAGTGACGTGAGAGAACTTTTTGGACAGCAAATAAACATCTCTTTCTTCCTTATCTTCATATGTGGATTGTACAAATGTCCCATACACCTGCAATTAGACAAAACACAAAAGTGTGTGAAGTATTTTTGTTCTGGATAACATAAATAGATTATTGAATAGTTTGCACTACAAATCACCTGACAAATATGCATATATGCAATATTTTTGGTCATATCCAAGGTAGTCATGTCCTCATCATCTTTCTTTGTAAGCTCATTGAGAGGTGCAGCAATGGTGCTGAAATCTCTCACAAAACGCCTATAGAATCCAGCGAGGCCAAGAAAACTCCTCACGTGTGTGACCGTTTTGGGCTGCGGCCAACTCTCAATAGCTTCAATCTTGGCTTTATCAACTTCAATTCCCTGTGGAGTAACAACATAGCCAAGAAAAGATACTCGGTCGGTGCAAAAGGTGCACTTCCCAAGGTTACCAAACAAACGTGCATCACGTAGAGCAATAAAAACAGCACGTAAATGTTCCAAATGTTCTTCCAAAGATCTGCTATAAATCAATATGTCATCAAAGTAAACTACCACAAATCGTCCAATGAAAGCACGTAAAACTTCGTTCATTAATCTCATGAAAGTACTAGGTGCATTAGTTAACCCAAAAGGCATGACTAACCACTCATATAATCCAAACTTAGTTTTAAATGTTGTTTTCCATTCATCTCCCAATTTCATACGAATTTGATGGTAGCCACGACGCAAATCAACTTTGGAGAATATTATAGAGCCACTCAATTCATCAAGCATATCATCTAGCCTAGGAATAGGATGACGATAACGAATAGTAATATTATTAATGCCTCTACAATCAACACACATACGTGATGTACCATCCTTTTTCGGCACTAGAATAATAGGAACAACACAAGGACTAAGGGATTCGCGTATATAACCTTTGTCGAGAAGCTCTTGTACTTGACGCATAATCTCCTTCGTCTCCTCTGGATTGGTACGGTATGGTGCACGGTTTGGCAGTGAAGCACCGGGAATTAAGTCAATCTGATGCTCAATCCCTCGAATAGGCGGTAATCCCGGTGGCACGTCTTGTGGAAAAACGTCAGCGAACTCCTGCAAAATGTTAGTGACAGCAGGAGGTAAAGAGGAAGGCACGTCCTCGAATGAAAATAATGCCTCTTTGCACACAAAAGCATAGCAAACAGATTTGCTGAAATCTAGCTCATCAATATCAGATTTGGTGGCAAATAAACATGCACTTTTCAATTTAATTTCAGAAGCAACACTAGATGGTTTATTATTAGGCTTCATTTGTTGCTCAAATTCTTTTGCCACAATCTGATTTTCACTCTTATTCTTCTCCTGTTTTGCTTTATTAGCTCTATTAATATCATCTTTCAAAATGGAATCAGGAGTCATAGGAAGCAAAGTAATATTTTTATCCTTATGAACAAGAGTATAGTGATTGTTTCTACCATGGTGTACAGAATTTTTATCAAATTGCCATGGTTTACCAAGTAATAAGGAACATTGATAGAGGCGGAGGTGTCCCGTCTTTCGATGAGATGATGGATATCGCTTTGGTGGAAGTCGACTTTGTCGATCCGACTACGAACGTGCGAGGACGTCGCGCCTTAGCAATCGCTAAACCAACTCCGAAAGGTTATTGACCACGCCGGAGCACGATCAACCTGACCACGAGGGTCTGTTTCCTGCGAGCAAACGAAGAACAAGCAAGAAACTAAGATTGCAATCTGGATATTGCGAATATAAGATGAAAGCTTTATTGATCAAGGTGGGGTTCTGTGACGCCTTTGTCTGGTCGTTGAACACAAACGAAGTACGCGAAGTTGCAGCTATGGCGAACTTTTAATCTAAACAAAACCCAAAGTCTAAACGATGCCCTAAGGGCTGTATATATGGAGGAAGAGGGGGGAATTTCGTGGCCCTTGGTGGAGGGGTCCGAAATCAACCCTATCTCTTGTTTCCCCACACATACGGACTCTAAAAATAGCCTATACTTATGTATTTCGAAATTACATGGGCCTGGCCCAATAATAAGGTGACGCAGCACCTAAAATAGCCTCGGGACGAAATTTATGAAGTGGCATCTTGTACATTTCGTCCAAGGCTTCATGCACCCATTATGGTGGCTTCAAAGTCCTGAAATCATCACTTGTAACTCCGTTCTTGTTTCCCTTGCGCATGCCATCATCTCCATGCTTGTTCTTGCTCCAATGTTCATCCTTCTCCAAGCTAGGCCCTTCATTTGTAAGCAAAACAAATGTATCCAATTTAGGCAGCATCATATTCTCATGAACATTAGAATCATTACCAAGAAACGAAAGTACCTGGTAATTTAGTTGGCGTGCACGAGCTCTAGTAATTGGTCCAGTATGTATAGCAGCAGGGGCTGTGGGTGTAACAATTGTATTGATGTCCTCATCAGTACAAATGTCCCATACACCTGCAATTAGACAAAACACAAAAGTGTGTGAAGTATTTTTGTTCTGGATAACATAAATAGATTATTGAATAGTTTGCACTAGAAATCACCTGACAAATATGCATATATGCAATATTTTTGGTCATATCCAAGGTAGTCATGTCCTCATCATCCTCCCCTTCTTGAAAATAAAGCCGTCCTCGGCGTTGCTTAATCTGAAATGTGGCTAACAAAAGAGACAAGGTGTACATGTTGTATATGTATATGTCATCCATTTTTACTTCCCTTGATTTTTGCATATATGACACATGAATAGATGAGTAACTTGCATAGTTCATAAAATCTAAAGCCAAAAAATTAGCACAAGAAGTAGAAGGCATGAAAATATTGCAACTCAGTTTGCACATATAAGTGAAGCTCTTATTCATTTCAAAAGATTGACAATGTTCATCATTAAACCATCACAACATTGATGAATAAACCTTACTTGCATCAAATTTACATGCTACAACGTGCTTAAATAAGCAAACATGCAATAAGTCATTCAACACAGAATCATCACCAAGATTAGAGGTCATATCAAAATGATTAAACATTGGTTCTTTTGCATCAATAGTTAATTCAATGGGTGCACTCAAAATTGTTGGTATTTCAGTTGTTTGATCACATGGCAAAGTCAAATTATCAACGTAGTCCTCTAAAATAGGTGGTGTGATCAAAGTAGTGGGTAGCTCATCAGATGGTGCATTCAAATTGACAAGGCATTCATCATTCTCATGTAGAGATGGAAGATCAGTACCTTTGTCATTACCTCTTATGATCAACTCAGATGATGTAGCCACTCTCGGGGGCGATGTGTCACATGGTGGAGGTGATGTAGTCCTGACAACAACGGATGTGGTTGTCATAGTATGCCTACTAGTTGAAGGAACAATCATATCAACTCTTGGAATGTGCACCATGCGCTTGTTCTCCTCGTGGCCAACACGTCGTTTTATTTCCTGTTCAGCTTTGCAAGCAAGATGAAACAAATGGTCCATAGGATAACACTCTTCATGAATTAGTATCTCTTGAATATCACGGTTTAATCCTCCCCAAAATCTATCCATAAAATCATCTTCACTTTCTTCTAAGGAGGAATGCAACAAGGTAGTTTGTAAATCATCATAATATTTTGTTACAGTTTCACTACCTTGTTTTAAGTGTTGCAATTTCTTAATCATGTCACGAGTATAATAAGCAGGGACGAAAGTATGTCGCATGGCAAGTTTCAAATCATCCCAAGTAGTAGGTATATAATCAGGGTGTAACCGACAATATTCACTCCACCAAACCAAAGCATAACCAGTGAAAGAACCAACCGCAACCTTAACCTTTTTATGTTCATTGAAATTATGGGAAGCAAATATATTTTTTATGTCGAACTCCCATTCAATATATAAAGCAGGTTTAAAACGGCCATTAAATGGTGGTATAGATACATTAACCTGATCATGTGCATTTGGATGTTTGTGCACCTCTCGTGACGGTTGTGGTATTTGCAAAGGTGGTGGCACGTCTCCCGCGATCGACAAAGCCCATGAATTGACTCTGGATCCTGTCATGATTAGTAGAACAAGAAACAAAACCCAAAAATAATGTTCCTATAACTACTAGGATGTGGTGGTAAAACGCTCACAGTAAAGCAAATATCAATGTCTTACAAGTTCTTACCATGCAGCAGGCGGTGATCGGCAACCAGCGGTGTCAAGTAACTCCGAATATTGAGTAAAGCGATTGCCAGGGGAGCGTACGTATACACGGTGTGGAAATATCTGGAGCTGGGTTGGCTATATATGGTAGCAAAAGATTAGCAATAATCAATTCAAAGATGCAATGTTGAATAAACGCTCAACGACGGTACTGTGCTGGTCCTAGGCTAGACCGGACTAGAGACGCGAGCCTAGAACACTAATGAGGTCACGGCGTAGCACAACTAGCATCAATGAAGGATACTAAGTAGCTCTTGACAGCAAGATATAAGTGAAGATCACAACGGCAGTGAAGATAATGATGAAAAATAACTGCCAAGCAGGATATACAACAACTCTCTCTCCAACTTTCCTCTTGAAAAGTTTGAGACAATTTTCTGATAAATTCTTTCAAAGAATGCTACTAACTCAAGCTTTCCAATGCAAAAAGAATCACTCAATTCCGAGTTGATATGAGGAGTCAAAGAATTCTAAAACTGGCCTAAAAAATTGGAACAAGCTGTGTTCACGAACTTCAGAGGGCAAAAATACCTATTTAGAAGCCGATTTTGAGGTGTCAAATATTGAACAAGCTTCTGCAACTATTTAGATGCGGCTCGTCGCTAGCTTCAATTTGAGTACTCACGGAGCCAAAACGGACTTCGTATGAGAAAGATACACCTGTTTTACTGAACAGTGCGCAAAACAGATTCCAATCCGAATTCAGGTACGAGATTGATTCTAGATAGATCCGATTTTTTTTTCTTCTCTTTTTTATTTTCTCACGCTTTTTTTTTCTTTTTCCTCTCTCTTTTTCTTTTTTTTCCTCTCTTTTTTTCCTCTATCTTTTTTTTCTCCCTCTTTCCAAGACAAACTAGATAAGATGCAGATTGGATCAGGCGAAGATGTGAATGACCTCAACTATGATTATGACAATGAACAGTGCGTAGCACGTGGTGGAAATTAATGGATGGAATGGTGGACAGCGGAAGGGATAATGATGCAGCTGCGGCGTGACTAATGTGAACAGAACTCGAAACTCTAAAGGAACTAGACACTAAGACCAGCAACTAACACGACGATGCAACCGATAATTCAACTATGCAAGCAATGAATAGAAAATTGCAAAGGCTCGGACTGGCTTGGATAAATGATGAACAGATCTAACTTTTTTTATGGCTTTTTCATGGACTGTAGGTATGAATGACAGATGCGATCTAAACTATGAAAAACTATAAAATCTCACCGAGCAACCTGAAAACTGATACCACTTGATAGAGGCGGGGGTGTCCCGATCTTTCGATGAGATGATAACTATCGATTTGATGGAGACGACTTTGACGATCCGACTACAAACGTGCACGACGTTGCGCCTTAGCAATCGCTAAACCAATCTTCTGAGGTTACTGACGATGCCGGAAGCACGGTCAGCCTGACCACAAAGGTCTATTCCTGCAAGCAATCGAAGAACGAGCAAGAATATGATAAAGCAATATGAATATTGCAAAAATATATGAGGTATTGATAATGGTGGGGATTCGGAAGCGGTCTTGGTCTGGTCGTTGGACACAAACGAAGTACACGAAGTTGCAATGGCTAACTTTTAACTAAACAAATCACAGGAAAAGCTACTAGATGGATCTACTTATATAGGAGCAAGGGGTGGCGGCCAAGGAGGTGGGAGGACGTCCCAAGGCAGCCTAAAACTAAATCTAGGTCGTACAAGGCCAATGGGCCCAAGTGGAGGTGATGTAACACCTTTGGACTTGTAGTTTGACTCGGATTCTGCTGCAGCATCAGATTGTTTCGTCCACAACTCAACGCTCCGGACGAATTTGAAGGTGATTCCAATTGGGTTGGAAAGTGCACGAAATCTAGTTTCCAACAAAAAAAGAATCACCCAATTCGGAGTCCGTATGAAAAACTTGTGTGCGTTTTGAGTCAGGTGTGTCTGTGCAGTCCGAATCTGAATCCAGAACGTGAGAGACTTGGACTCTATCTTCTCTTGGGCCAAAAGTGACGTGAGAGAACTTTTTGGACAGCAAATAAACATCTCTTTCTTCCTTATCTTCATATGTGGATTGTACAAATGTCCCATACACCTGCAATTAGACAAAACACAAAAGTGTGTGAAGTATTTTTGTTCTGGATAACATAAATAGATTATTGAATAGTTTGCACTAGAAATCACCTGACAAATATGCATATATGCAATATTTTTGGTCATATCCAAGGTAGTCAATCACCTGACAAATATGCATATATGCAATATTTTTGGTCATATCCAAGGTAGTCATGTCCTCATCAGCTAATAAAGCACAACAGGAGAAGAATAAGAGTGAAAATCAGATTGTGGCAAAAGAATTTGAGCAACAAATGAAGCCTAATAATAAACCATCTAGTGTTGCTTCTGAAATTAAATTGAAAAGTGCATGTTTATTTGCCACCAAATCTGATATTGATGAGCTAGATTTCAGCAAATCTGTTTGCTATGCTTTTGTGTGCAAAGAGGCATTATTTTCATTCGAGGACGTGCCTTCCTCTTTACCTCCTGCTGTCACTAACATTTTGCAGGAGTTCGCTGACGTTTTTCCACAAGACGTGCCACCGGGATTACCGCCTATTCGAGGGATTGAGCATCAGATTGACTTAATTCCCGGTGCTTCACTGCCAAACCGTGCACCATACCGTACCAATCCAGAGGAGACGAAGGAGATTATGCGTCAAGTACAAGAGCTTCTCAACAAAGGTTATATACGCGAATCCCTTAGTCCTTGTGCTGTTCCTATTATTCTAGTGCCGAAAAAGGATGGTACATCACGTATGTGTGTTGATTGTAGAGGCATTAATAATATTACTATTCGTTATCGTCATCCTATTCCTAGGCTAGATGATATGCTTGATGAATTGAGTGGCTCTACAATATTCTCCAAAGTTGATTTGCGTAGTGGCTACCATCAAATTCGTATGAAATTGGGAGATGAATGGAAAACAGCGTTTAAAACTAAGTTTGGATTATACGAGTGGTTAGTCATGCCTTTTGGGTTAACTAATGCACCTAGTACTTACATGAGATTAATGAACGAAGTTTTACGTGCTTTCATTGGACGATTTGTGGTAGTTTACTTTGATGACATATTGATTTATAGCAGATCTTTGGAAGAACATTTGGAACATTTACGTGCTGTTTTTATTGCTCTATGTGATGCACGTTTGTTCGGTAACCTTGGGAAGTGCACCTTTTGCACCGACCGAGTATCTTTTCTTGGCTATGTTGTTACTCCACAGGGAATTGAAGTTGATAAAGCCAAGATTGAAGCTATTGAGAGTTGGCCGCAGCCCAAAACGGTCACACAAGTGAGGAGTTTTCTTGGCCTCGCTGGATTCTATAGGCGTTTTGTGAGAGATTTCAGCACCATTGCTGCACCTCTCAATGAGCTTACAAAGAAAAATGTGCCTTTTCTTTGGGGTACCGCACAGGAAGAAGCCTTCACGGTATTGAAAGATAAGTTGACACATGCTCCTTTACTCCAACTTCCTGATTTTAATAAGACTTTTGAGCTTGAATGTGATGCTAGTGGAATTGGATTAGGAGGTGTGTTATTACAAGATGGCAAACCTGTTGCATACTTTTCTGAAAAATTGAGTGGGCCTAGTCTGAATTATTCTACTTATGATAAGGAATTATATGCTCTTGTTCGGACTTTAGAAACATGGCAACATTATTTATGGCCCAAAGAATTTGTTATACATTCTGATCATGAATCTTTGAAACATATTAAAAGTCAAGCTAAACTGAATCGTAGACATGCTAAATGGGTTGAATTCATTGAGACTTTCCCTTATGTCATTAAACACAAGAAGGGAAAAGAAAATGTTATTGCTGATGCATTGTCTCGTCGCTATACTATGCTTTCACAACTTGACTTCAAAATATTTGGTTTGGAGACCATCAAAGATCAATATGTGCATGATGCTGATTTTAAAGACGTAATGCAGAATTGTAAAGAAGGAAGAATGTGGAACAAGTTCGTCGTTAACGATGGATTTGTGTTTCGTGCTAACAAGCTATGCATTCCAGCTAGCTCCGTTCGTCTTTTGTTGTTGCAGGAGGCGCATGGAGGAGGATTAATGGGACACTTTGGCGTGAAGAAGACGGAGGACGTACTTGCTACACATTTCTTTTGGCCAAAGATGAGACGGGATGTTGAGCGTTTTATTGCTCGATGCACTACATGTCAAAAAGCTAAGTCACGACTCAATCCTCATGGTTTATATATGCCTTTGCCTGTACCTAGTGTTCCTTGGGAGGATATATCTATGGACTTTGTTTTAGGTTTACCTCGAACAAAGAAGGGGAGGGATAGCATATTTGTTGTCGTGGATAGATTCTCGAAAATGGCACACTTTATACCATGTCATAAAAGCGATGATGCTGTTAATGTTGCTGATTTGTTCTTTCGTGAAATTATTCGCTTGCATGGTGTGCCAAATACTATTGTTTCAGATCGTGATACTAAATTTCTTAGCCACTTTTGGAGATGTTTATGGGCTAAGTTGGGGTATAAACTGCTTTTTAGTACTACTTGTCACCCCCAAACTGATGGACAAACTGAAGTAGTCAATAGAACGTTGTCTACTATGCTTAGGGCTGTTTTGAAGAATAATAAGAAAATGTGGGAGGAATGCTTGCCTCATATTGAATTTGCTTATAATCGTTCATTGCATTCTACTACTAAGATGTGCCCTTTTGAAGTTGTGTATGGTTTCCTACCTCGTGCACCTATTGATTTGTTGCCTCTTCCATCTTCGGAGAAGGTTAATTTTGATGCTAAACAACGTGCTGAATTGATTTTAAAAATGCATGAGTTAACTAAGGAAAACATTGAGCGTATGAATGCTAAATATAAACTTGCTGGAGATAAGGGTAGAAAACATGTTGTGTTTGCACCTGGAGATATTGTTTGGTTACATTTGCGTAAGGATAGATTTCCTGATTTGCGCAAATCAAAGCTAATGCCACGTGCTGATGGTCCCTTTAAGGTGTTAGAGAAAATAAATGATAATGCATATAAACTTGAGCTGCCTGCAGATTTTGGGGTTAGTCCCACTTTTAACATTGCAGATTTGAAGCCTTATTTGGGTGAGGAAGATGAGTTTCCGTCGAGGACGACTTCGTTTCAAGAAGGGGAGGATGATGAGGACATCAATACCATTGTTACACCCACAGCCCCTACTGCTACATATACGGGACCAATTACTAGAGCTCGCGCACGCCAATTAAATTATCAGGTACTTTCGTTTCTTGGTAATGATTCTAATGTTCATGAGAATATGATGCTGCCTAAATTGGATACATTTGTTTTGCTTACAAATGAAGGGCCTAGCTTGGAGAAGGATGAACATTGGAGCAAGAACAAGCATGGAGATGATGCCATGCGCAAGGGGAACAAGAACGGAGTTACAAGTGATGATTTCAGGACTTTGAAGCCACCATAATGCGTGCATGAAGCCATGGACGAAATATACAAGATGCCACTTCATAAATTTCTTCCCGAGGCTATTATAGGTGCTGCGTCACCTTTTTATTGGGCCAGGCCCATGTAATTTCGAAATACATAAGTATAGGCTATTTTTAGAGTCCGTATGTGTGGGGAAACAAGAGATAGGGTTGATTTCGGACCCCTCCACCAAGGGCCACGAAATTCCCCCTCTCTTCCTCCATATATACAGCCCTTAGGGCATCGTTTAGACTTTGGGGGTTTTGTTTAGATTAAAAGTTCGCCATAGCTGCAACTTCGTGTACTTCGTTTGTGTTCAACGACCAGACAAAGGCATCACAGAACCCCACCTTGATCAATAAAGCTTTCATCTTATATTCGCAATATCTAGATTGCAATCTTAGTTTCTTGCTTGTTCTTCGTTTGCTCGCAGGAAACAGACCCTCGTGGTCAGGTTGATCGTGCTCCGGCGTGGTCAATAACCTCTCGGAGTTGGTTTAGCGATTGCTAAGGCGCGACGTCCTCGCACATTCGTAGTCGGATCGTCAAAGTCGACTTCCACCAAAGCGATATCCATCATCTCATCAAAAGACGGGACACCTTTGCCTCTATCACTAAGGCGCGACGTCCTCGCACGTTCGTAGTCCGATCGTCAAAGTCGACTGCCACCAAAGCGATATCCATCATCTCATCGAAAGACGGGACAGCTTTGCCTCTATCAAGTGGTATCAGATTTCCAGGTTGCTCGGTGAGATTTTACAGTTTTTCGTAGTTTAGATCGAGTCTGTTCTTCATACCTATAGTCCACGAAAAAGCCAAAAAAAAATTAGGGTTAGTTCATCCCATCCGAACCAATCTGAGCCTTGCATAATCTTTTCTGTATTTGCTTTGTTGAATTTGCGGTTGCATCGTCGTGTCCTGTTGCTGGTCTTAGCGTCTAGTCTTTTAGAGTTTCGAGTTCTGTTCACAGGTTGTCACGTCGCCGCTGCCATATATCACCACCGCATCATCATCGTCGCTGTTGCCATATACCACCACCACATATTCACCGCCAATCTGAATCCATATACGCCACCACATATCCGCCGCCATCACGCCAATCCGAGTTCACCTGCAACATATATCCGCCACCTGTCCGTGTTCCACCAGATTCATCTCCGCCACCAATCCGAGTTTCACCAGATTCATCTCCGCCACCAGTTCTAGTCCGAGTCTAGTAATTGTTGCATTGTTCTCGATTTCCTGATCACGCGATACTCCGAGTCGTGACAGAGAAGGACTCCCCAACTTCCGAGCCATCCGCAGAAGAAAAATAGTTCCAATTTCAAAAAAAAACTAAGTCTGGAAAATTCTGGCTAGGCAGTTTGATGAGGACATCAATACAATTGTTACACCCACAGCCCCTGCTGCTATACATACTGGACCAATTACTAGAGCTCGTGCACGCCAACTAAATTACCAGGTACTTTCGTTTCTTGGTAATGATTCTAATGTTCATGAGAATATGATGCTGCCTAAATTGGATACATTTGTTTTGCTTACAAATGAAGGGCCTAGCTTGGAGAAGGATGAACATTGGAGCAAGAACAAGCATGGAGATGATGGCATGCGCGAGGGGAACAAGAACGGAGTTACAAGTGATGATTTCAGGACTTTGAAGCCACCATAATGGGTGCATGAAGCCTTGGACGAAATATACAAGATGCCACTTCATAAATTTCGTCCCGAGGCTATTTTAGGTGCTGCATCACCTTTTTATTGGGCCAGGCCCATGTAATTTCGAAATACATAAGTATAGGCTATTTTTAGAGTCCGTATGTGTGGGGAAACAAGAGATAGGGTTGATTTCGGACCCCTCCACCAAGGGCCACGAAATTCCCCCCTCTTCCTCCATATATACAGCCCTTAGGGCATCGTTTAGACTTTGGGTTTTGTTTAGATTAAAAGTTCGCCATAGCTGCAACTTCGCGTACTTCGTTTGTGTTCAACGACCAGACAAAGGCGTCACAGAACCCCACCTTAATCAATAAAGCTTTCATCTTATATTCGCAATATCCAGATTGCAATCTCAGTTTCTTGCTTGTTCTTCGTTTGCTCGCAGGAAACAGACCCTCGTGGTCAGGTTGATCGTGCTCCGGCGTGGTCAATAACCTCTTGGAGTTGGTTTAGCGATTGCAAAGGCGCGACGTCCTCGCACGTTCGTAGTCGGATCGTCAAAGTCAACTGCCACCAAAGCGATATCCATCATCTCATCGAAAGACGGGACACCTTTGCCTCTATCACAGTTTTTAGACCATTTGTAGACTTTTTCGAAGAAAAAAATTGTTGCAGAGCAAAAAAAAGAGGAAAAAAAGTGCAAAAAAAAAAGAGAAAAAAAATTCAGAGTGTGCTCCTCCCTTGTTTACGTGCCGCGCCGTGATTTTGTTGGTGTTCTAGGCTCGCGTCTCTAGCACAGTCTAGCCTAGGACCAGCACAGTACCGTCGTTGAGCATTTATTCAACTTTGCATCTATGAATTGATTATTGCTGACCCTTTTTGCTACCATATTATAAGCCTTCCCAGCTCCACATACATCTATGTCGTGTGTTTGACTCTCCCTGGTAATCGCTCTATCCAAGCTTTGAGAGTTTTGACTACAACGGTTGCCGATCACCGCCTGCTGCTGGGTAAGAACTGGTAAGAATTTGAGTTTTGCTTGACGGATTTGTGACACCCACCACCACCACTTGTTCGTAGTCTGTAGGATCATATTCTTGTGTGTTTCTATTGCTGCTAACCATGCCAGGATCACAAGCCGACGAGATTGACTGGGAGAATTTATCGAACAAGGAGCTTCATGATAAGTTTCAGCAAATGATGACTGAACAGGTGCAAGATGTGCTGAACAATTTTGAAGAGGCCATAGAGAAGATCACTGGCCTTGAGAAGACGTTCGAAACAAAGCTCGATAACAAGTTTAATGAATTGCTCGCGCGTCTTCCACCACCACCACCCGATGCACCTAACGCACCTCTCCAACAACAACAACGACGACTACCTCCACGTCGCGAAACAGACCTCCGCCGAGCAAGCCGTGTTCCTCTTGCATTTGGCCAAACTATTGGTGCTGCTATTGATACTTCTGTGGCTCCTGCTGCTGATGCGGAGGAGGATGATTATGTGGGAGATTTTGAGGATGAGGTTGATCAAAATCAGCACTACGTGCAGCCACCTGTACCACCACCAGCAGGTCGACCTCAGGTATATATTCGTAATGGTAGGCCTGCACCACCACCACCTCAGGTACGAGATGATGTCCATATTCCTAAACTGAAATTGAATATTCCACCATTTGAGGGTAGATATGTTCCTGATATATATCTTACTTGGGAGTTAGAAACTGAACAACGATTTACATGTTTACAATATCCTGAGGAGAGACGAGTTGCTGCTGCTGTTTGTGCTTTCACTTGTTTTGCATGTGTATGGTGGTCTGAACATTGTAGATTATATCCTATTCCAACTACTTGGGCTGCTTTGAAAACTGCTATGCGTACGCGTTGGGTTCCACCATATTATCAACGTGAATTGCTTCAAAAATTGCAGCGTTTAAGACAAGGGAAAAATTCTGTAGAAGAATATTATCAGGAATTACAAACTTGCATGATTAGATGTGGTATTGTTGAGGAGAATGAAGCTATGCTTGCACGTTTTCTGGGTGGATTAAATAGAGAGATTCAGACCATTCTAGACTATAAGGAGTATACTAATATCACTCGTTTATTCCATCTTGCTTGTAAAGCTGAACGTGAAGTGCAGGATCGACAAGCATTGGGGCGAACTAACTTTTCTGCAGGCCGACCTTCATCATGGACACCACGTGCATCTTCTACTTCAACTGCACCAGCACCTCCATCCGGTGCCACCTCCAGCCGTGATACAACAAAACAGGCACAACCACCATTATCTGCCAAGAGCGCACCTGCGGGGCCTGCACAGCGTTCTTCTTCTTCCATGGCATCAACAGGGCACACAAGTGATATTATTTGTCGTCGTTGTAAGGGAGGAGGTCATTATGCGAGAGAATGCAAATCTCCGCGTGTGATGATTGCTACCGCGGATGGTGGATATGAGTCCGCTAGTGACTATGATGAGGAGACTTTGGCTCTTATTACACGTGAAGAACATGGTGGAGATGATTCTGATCATGAGACGCAATACATGGCTCCTGAAGACGCTGACAGGTATGAATGTTTAGTTGCTCAACGTGTTTTGAGTGTGCAGATCACACAAGCTGAGCAAAATCAGAGGCACAATTTGTTCCATACCAAGGGAGTTGTGAAGGAACGTTCTGTGCGCGTCATCATAGACGGAGGGAGCTGCAACAACTTGGCTAGCATGGAGATGGTGGAGAAGCTTTCTCTCACCACAAGACCACATCCACATCCTTACTACATCCAATGGTTCAACAACAGTGGCAAGGTTAAGGTAACACGTACTGTTCGTGTGCATTTTAGTATCTCTACATATGCTGATTATGTTAATTGTGATGTGGTACCTATGCAAGCATGGTCCTTATTACTTGGTAGACCATGGCAATTTGATAAAAATTCTGTACACCATGGTAGAAACAATCACTATACTCTTGTTCATAAGGATAAAAATATTACTTTGCTTCCTATGACTCCTGATTCCATTTTGAAAGATGATATTAATAGAGCTAATAAAGCAAAACAGGAGACAAATAAGAGTGAAAATCAGATTGTGGCAAAAGAATTTGAGCAACAAATGAAGCCTAATAATAAACCATCTAGTGTTGCTTCTGAAATTAAATTGAAAAGTGCATGTTTATTTGCTACCAAATCTGATATTGATGAGCTAGATTTCAGCAAATCTGTTTGCTATGCTTTTGTGTGCAAAGAGGCATTATTTTCATTCGAGGACGTGCCTTCCTCTTTGCCTCCTGCTGTCACTAACATTTTGCAGGAGTTCGCTGACGTCTTTCCACAAGACGTGCTACCGGGATTACCGCCTATTCGAGGGATTGAGCATCAGATTGACTTAATTCCCGGTGCTTCACTGCCAAACCGTGCACCATACCGTACCAATCCAGAGGAGACGAAGGAGATTATGCGTCAAGTACAAGAGCTTCTCGACAAAGGTTATATACGCGAATCCCTTAGTCCTTGTGCTGTTCCTATTATTCTAGTGCCGAAAAAGGATGGTACATCACGTATGTGTGTTGATTGTAGAGGCATTAATAATATTACTATTCGTTATCGTCATCCTATTCCTAGGCTAGATGATATGCTTGATGAATTGAGTGGCTCTACAATATTCTCCAAAGTTGATTTGCGTAGTGGATACCATCAAATTCGTATGAAATTGGGAGATGAATGGAAAACAGCATTCAAAACTAAGTTTGGATTATATGAGTGGTTAGTCATGCCTTTTGGGTTAACTAATGCACCTAGTACTTTCATGAGATTAATGAACGAAGTTTTACGTGCTTTCATTGGACGATTTGTGGTAGTTTACTTTGATGACATATTGATTTATAGCAGATCTTTCGAAGAACATTTGGAACATTTACGTGCTGTTTTTATTGCTCTACGTGATGCACGTTTGTTTGGTAACCTTGGGAAGTGCACCTTTTGCACCGACCGAGTATCTTTTCTTGGCTATGTTGTTACTCCACAGGGAATTGAAGTTGATAAAGCCAAGATTGAAGCTATTGAGAGTTGGCCGCAGCCCAAAACGGTCACACAAGTGAGGAGTTTTCTTGGCCTCGCTGGATTCTATAGGCGTTTTGTGAGAGATTTCAGCACCATTGCTGCACCTCTCAATGAGCTTACAAAGAAAGATGTGCCTTTTCTTTGGGGTACCGCACAGGAAGAAGCCTTCACGGTATTGAAAGATAAGTTGACACATGCTCCTTTACTCCAACTTCCTGATTTTAATAAGACTTTTGAGCTTGAATGTGATGCTAGTGGAATTGGATTAGGAGGTGTGTTATTACAAGATGGCAAACCTGTTGCATACTTTTCTGAAAAATTGAATGGGCCTAGTCTGAATTATTCTACTTATGATAGAGAATTATATGCTCTTGTTCGGACTTTAGTGATGAGGACATCAATACAATTGTTACACCCACAGCCCCTGCTGCTATACATACTGGACCAATTACTAGAGCTCGTACACGCCAACTAAATTACCAGGTACTTTCGTTTCTTGGTAATGATTCTAATGTTCATGAGAATATGATGCTGCCTAAATTGGATACATTTGTTTTGCTTACAAATGAAGGGCCTAGCTTGGAGAAGGATGAACATTGGAGCAAGAACAAGCATGGAGATGATGGCATGCGCAAGGGGAACAAGAACGGAGTTACAAGTGATGATTTCAGGACTTTGAAGCCACCATAATGGGTGCATGAAGCCTTGGACGAAATATACAAGATGCCACTTCATAAATTTCGTCCCGAGGCTATTTTAGGTGCTGCGTCACCTTATTATTGGGCCAGGCCCATGTAATTTCGAAATACATAAGTATAGGCTATTTTTAGAGTCCGTATGTGTGGGGAAACAAGATATAGGGTTGATTTCGGACCCCTCCACCAAGGGCCACGAAATTCCCCCCTCTTCCTCCATATATACAGCCCTTAGGGCATCGTTTAGACTTTGGGATTTGTTTAGTTAAAAGTTTGCCTCCTGCTGTCACTAACATTTTGCAGGAGTTCGCTGACGTTTTTCCACAAGACGTGCCACCGGGATTACCGCCTATTCGAGGGATTGAGCATCAGATTGACTTAATTCCCGGTGCTTCACTGCCAAACCGTGCACCATACCGTACCAATCCAGAGGAGACGAAGGAGATTATGCGTCAAGTACAAGAGCTTCTCGACAAAGGTTATATACGCGAATCCCTTAGTCCTTGTGCTGTTCCTATTATTCTAGTGCCGAAAAAGGATGGTACATCACGTATGTGTGTTGATTGTAGAGGCATTAATAATATTACTATTCGTTATCGTCATCCTATTCCTAGGCTAGATGATATGCTTGATGAATTGAGTGGCTCTACAATATTCTCCAAAGTTGATTTGTGTAGTGGATACCATCAAATTCGTATGAAATTGGGAGATGAATGGAAAACAGCATTCAAAACTAAGTTTGGATTATATGAGTGGTTAGTCATGCCTTTTGGGTTAACTAATGCACCTAGTACTTTCATGAGATTAATGAACGAAGTTTTACGTGCTTTCATTGGACGATTTGTGGTAGTTTACTTTGATGACATATTGATTTATAGCAGATCTTTGGAAGAACATTTGGAACATTTACGTGCTGTTTTTATTGCTCTACGTGATGCACGTTTGTTTGGTAACCTTGGGAAGTGCACCTTTTGCACCAACCGAGTATCTTTTCTTGGCTATGTTGTTACTCCACAGGGAATTGAAGTTGATAAAGCCAAGATTGAAGCTATTGAGAGTTGTCCGCAACCCAAAACGGTCACACAAGTGAGGAGTTTTCTTGGCCTCGCTGGATTCTATAGGCGTTTTGTGAGAGATTTCAGCACCATTGCTGCACCTCTCAATGAGCTTACAAAGAAAGATGTGCCTTTTCTTTGGGGTACCGCACAGGAAGAAGCCTTCTCGGTATTGAAAGATAAGTTGACACATGCTCCTTTACTCTAACTTCCTGATTTTAATAAGACTTTTGAGCTTGAATGTGATGCTAGTGGAATTGGATTAGGCGGTGTGTTATTACAAGATGGCAAACCTGTTGCATACTTTTCTGAAAAATTGAGTGGGCCTAGTCTGAATTATTCTACTTATGATAAGGAATTATATGCTCTTGTTCGGACTTTAGAAACATGGCAATATTATTTATGGCCCAAAGAATTTGTTATACATTCTGATCATGAATCTTTGAAACATATTAAAAGTCAAGCTAAACTGAATCTTCGACATGCTAAATGGGTTGAATTCATTGAGACTTTTCCTTATGTCATTAAACACAAGAAGGGAAAAGAAAATGTTATTGCTGATGCATTGTCTCGTCGCTATACTATGCTTTCACAACTTGACTTCAAAATATTTGGTTTGGAGACCATCAAAGATCAATATGTGCATGATGCTGATTTTAAAGATGTAATGCAGAATTGTAAAGAAGGAAGAATGTGGAACAAGTTCGTCGTTAACGATGGATTTGTGTTTCGTGCTAACAAGCTATGCATTCCAGCTAGCTCCGTTCGTCTTTTGTTGTTGCAGGAGGCGCATGGAGGAGGATCAATGGGACACTTTGGTGTGAAGAAGACGGAGGACGTACTGTCTACACATTTCTTTTGGCCAAAGATGAGACGGGATGTTGAGCGTTTTATTGCTCGATGCACTACATGTCAAAAAGCTAAGTCACGACTCAATCCTCATGGTTTATATATGCCTTTGCCTGTACCTAGTGTTCCCTGGGAGGATATATCTATGGACTTTGTTTTAGGTTTACCTCGAACAAAGAAGGGGAGGGATAGCGTATTTGTTGTCGTGGATAGATTCTCGAAAATGGCACACTTTATACCATGTCATAAAAGCGATGATGCTGTTAATGTTGTTGATTTGTTCTTTCGTGAAATTATTCGCTTGCATGGTGTGCAAAATACTATTGTTTCAGATCGCGATACTAAATTTCTTAGCCACTTTTGGAGATGTTTATGGGCTAAGTTGGGGACTAAACTGCTTTTTAGTACTACTTGTCACCCCCAAACTGATGGACAAACTGAAGTAGTCAATAGAACGTTGTCTACTATGCTTAGGGCTGTTTTGAAGAATAATAAGAAAATGTGGGAGGAATGCTTGCCTCATATTGAATTTGCTTATAATCGTTCATTGCATTCTACTACTAAGATGTGCCCTTTTGGAGTTGTGTATGGTTTCCTACCTCGTGCACCTATTGATTTGTTGCCTCTTCCATCTTCGGAGAAGGTTAATTTTGATGCTAAACAACGTGCTGAATTGATTTTAAAAATGCATGAGTTAACTAAGGAAAACATTGAGCGTATGAATGCTAAATATAAACTTGCTGGAGATAAGGGTAGAAAACATGTTGTGTTTGCACCTGGAGATCTTGTTTGGTTACATTTGCGTAAGGATAGATTTCCTGATTTGCGCAAATCAAAGCTAATGCCACGTGCTGATGGTCCCTTTAAGGTGTTAGAGAAAATAAATGATAATGCATATAAACTTGAGTTGCCTGCAGATTTTGGGGTTAGTCCCACTTTTAACATTGCAGATTTGAAGCCTTATTTGGGTGAGGAAGATGAGTTTCCGTCGAGGACGACTTCTTTCAAGAAGGGGAGGATGATGAGGACATCAATACCATTGTTACACCCACAACCCCTACTGCTACATATACGGGACCAATTACTAGAGCTCGCGCACGCCAATTAAATTATCAGGTACTTTCGTTTCTTGGTAATGATTCTAATGTTCATGAGAATATGATGCTGCCTAAATTGGATACATTTGTTTTGCTTACAAATGAAGGGCCTAGCTTGGAGAAGGATGAACATTGGAGCAAGAACAAGCATGGAGATGATGCCATGCGCAAGGGGAACAAGAACGGAGTTACAAGTGATGATTTCAGGACTTTGAAGCCACCATAATGGGTGCATGAAGCCTTGGACGAAATATACAAGATGCCACTTCATAAATTTCGTCCCGAGGCTATTATAGGTGTTGCGTCACCTTTTTATTGGGCCAGGCCCATGTAATTTCGAAATACATGAGTATAGGCTATTTTTAGAGTCCGTATGTGTGGGGAAACAGGACATAGGGTTGATTTCGGAACCCTCCACCAAGGGCCACGAAATTCCCCCTCTCTTCCTCCATATATACAGCCCTTAGGGCACCGTTTAGACTTTGGGTTTTGTTTAGATTAAAAGTTCGCCATAGCTGCAACTTCGCGTACTTCGTTTGTGTTCAACAACCAGACAAAGGCGTCACAGAACCCCACCTTGATCAATAAAGCTTTCATCTTATATTTGCAATATCCAGATTGCAATCTTAGTTTCTTGCTTGTTCTTCGTTTGCTCGCAGGAAACGGACCCTCGTGGTCAGGTTGATCGTGCTCCGTCGTGGTCAATAACCTCTCGGAGTTGGTTTAGTGATTGCTAAGGCGTGACGTCCTCGCACGTTCGTAGTCGGATCGTCAAAGTCGACTCCCACCAAAGCGATATCCATCATCTCATCGAAAGACGGGACACCTTTGGCTCTATCACACATCTTTCTTTGTAAGCTCATTGGGAGGTGCAGCAATGGTGCTGAAATCTCTCACAAAACGCCTATAGAATCCAGCGAGGCCAAGAAAACTCCTCACTTGTGTGACCGTTTTGGGTTGCGGCCAACTCTCAATAGCTTCAATCTTGGCTTTATCAACTTCAATTCCCTGTGGAGTAACAACATAGCCAAGAAAAGATACTCGGTTGGTGCAAAAGGTGCACTTCCCAAGGTTACCAAATAAACGTGCATCACGTAGAGCAATAAAAACAGCACGTAAATGTTCCAAATGTTCTTCCAAAGATCTGCTATAAATCAATATGTCATCAAAGTAAACTACCACAAATCGTCCAATGAAAGCACGTAAAACTTCATTCATTAATCTCATGAAAGTACTAGGTGCATTAGTTAACCCAAAAGGCATGACTAACCACTCATATAATCCAAACTTAGTTTTGAATGCTGTTTTCCATTCATCTCCCAATTTCATACGAATTTGATGGTATCCACTACGCAAATCAACTTTGGAGAATATTGTAGAGCCACTCAATTCATAAAGCATATCATCTAGCCTAGGAATAGGATGACGATAACGAATAGTAATATTATTAATGCCTCTACAATCAACACACATACGTGATGTACCATCCTTTTTCGGCACTAGAATAATAGGAACAACACAAGGACTAAGGGATTCGCGTATATAACCTTTGTCGAGAAGCTCTTGTACTTGACGCATAATCTCCTTCGTCTCCTCTGGATTGGTACGGTATGGTGCACGGTTTGGCAGTGAAGCACCGGGAATTAAGTCAATCTGATGCTCAATCCCTCGAATAGGCGGTAATCCCGGCGGCACGTCTTGTGGAAAGACGTCAGCGAACTCCTGCAAAATGTTAGTGACAGCAGGAGGCAAAGAGGAAGGCACGTCCTCGAATGAAAATAATGCCTCTTTGCACACAAAAGCATAGCAAACAGATTTGCTGAAATCTAGCTCATCAATATCAGATTTGGTGGCAAATAAACATGCACTTTTCAATTTAATTTCAGAAGCAACACTAGATGGTTTATTATTAGGCTTCATTTATTGCTCAAATTCTTTTGCCACAATCTGATTTTCACTCTTATTCGTCTCCTGTTTTGCTTTATTCGCTCTATTAATATCATCTTTCAAAATGGAATCAGGAGTCATAGGAAGCAAAGTAATATTTTTATCCTTATGAACAAGAGTATAGTGATTGTTTCTACCATGGTGTACAGAATTTTTATCAAATTGCCATGGTCTACCAAGTAATAAGGAACATGCTTGCATAGGTACCACATCACAATCAACGTAATCAGCATATGTAGAGATACTAAAATACACACAAACTGTACGTGTTACCTTAACCTTGCCGCTGTTGTTGAACCATTGGATGTAGTAAGGATGTGGATGTGGTCTTGTGGTGACAGAAAGCTTCTCCACCATCTGATAGAGGCAAAGGTGTCCCGTCTTTCGATGAGATGATGGATATCGCTTTGGTGGCAGTCGACTTTGACGATCCGACTACGAACGTGCGAGGACGTCGCGCCTTAGCAATCGCTAAACCAACTCCAAGAGGTTATTGACCACGCCGGAGCACGATCAACCTGACCACGAGGGTCTGTTTCCTGCGAGCAAACGAAGACCAAGCAAGAAACTGAGATTGCAATCTGGATATTCCGAATATAAGATGAAAGCTTTATTGATCAAGGTGTGGTTCTGTGACGCCTTTGTCTGGTCGTTGAACACAAACGAAGTACGCGAAGTTGCAGCTATGGCGAACTTTTAATCTAAACAAAACCCAAAGTCTAAACGATGCCCTAAGGGCTGTATATATGGAGGAAGAGGGGGGAATTTCGTGGCCCTTGGTGGAGGGGTCCGAAATCAACCCTATCTCTTGTTTCCCCACACATACGGACTCTAAAAATAGCCTATACTTATGTATTTCGAAATTACATGGGCCTGGCCCAATAATAAGGTGACGCAGCACCTAAAATAGCCTCGGGACGAAATTTATGAAGTGGCATCTTGTATATTTCGTCCAAGGCTTCATGCACCCATTATGGTGGCTTCAAAGTCCTGAAATCATCACTTGTAACTCTGTTCTTGTTCCCCTTGCGCATGCCATCATCTCCATGCTTGTTCTTGCTCCAATGTTCATCCTTCTCCAAGCTAAGCCCTTCATTTGTAAGCAAAACAAATGTATCCAATTTAGGCAGCATCATATTCTCATGAACATTAGAATCATTACCAAGAAACGAAAGTACCTGGTAATTTAGTTGGCGTGCACGAGCTCAAGTAATTGGTCCAGTATGTATAGCAGCAGGGGCTGTGGGTGTAACAATTGTATTGATGTCCTCATCATCCTCCCCTTCTTGAAATGAAGTCGTCCTCGACGGAAGTTCATCTTCCTCGCCCAAATAAGGCTTCAAATTTGCAATGTCAAAAGTGGGACTAACCCCAAAATCTGCAGGCAGCTTAAGTTTATATGCATTATCATTTATTTTCTCTAACACCTTAAAGGGACCATCAGCACGTGGCATTAACTTTGATTTGCGCAAATCAGGAAATCTATCCTTACGCAAATGTAACCAAACAAGATCTCCAGGTGCAAACACAACATGTTTTCTACCCTTATCTCCAGCAAGTTTATATTTAGCATTCATACGCTCAATGTTTTCCTTAGTTAACTCATGCATTTTTAAAATCAATTCAGCACGTTGTTTAGCATCAAAATTAACCTTCTCCGAAGATGGAAGAGGCAACAAATCAATAGGTGCACGAGGTAGGAAACCATACACAACTTCAAAAGGGCACATCTTAGTAGTAGAATGCAATGAACGATTATAAGCAAATTCAATATGAGGCAAGCATTCCTCCCACATTTTCTTCTTATTCTTCAAAACAGCCCTAAGCATAGTAGACAACATTCTATTGACTACTTCAGTTTGTCCATCAGTTTGGGGGTGACAAGTAGTACTAAAAAGCAGTTTAGTCCCCAACTTAGCCCATAAACATCTCCAAAAGTGGCTAAGAAATTTAGTATCACGATCTGAAACAATAGTATTTGGCACACCATGCAAGCGAATAATTTCACGAAAGAACAAATCAGCAACATTAACAGCATCATCGCTTTTATGACATGGTATAAAGTGTGCCATTTTCGAGAATCTATCCACGACAACAAATATGCTATACCTCCCCTTCTTTGTTCGAGGTAAACCTAAAACAAAGTCCATAGATATATCCTCCCAAGGAACACTAGGTACAGGCAAAGGCATATATAAACCATGAGGATTGAGTCGTGACTTAGCTTTTTGACATGTAGTGCATCGAGCAATAAAACGCTCAACATCCCGTCTCATCTTTGGCCAAAAGAAATGTGTAGCAAGTACGTCCTCCATCTTCTTCACGCCAAAGTGTCCCATTAATCCTCCTCCATGCGCCTCCTGCAACAACAAAAGACGAACGGAGCTAGCTGGAATGCATAGCTTGTTAGCACGAAACACAAATCCATCGTTAACGACAAACTTGTTCCACATTCTTCCTTCTTTACAATTCTGCATTACATCTTTAAAATCAGCATCATGCACATATTGATCTTTGATGGTCTCCAAACCAAATATTTTGAAGTCAAGTTGTGAAAGCATAGTATAGCGACGAGACAATGCATCAGCAATAACATTTTCTTTTCCCTTCTTGTGTTTAATGACATAAGGGAAAGTCTCAATGAATTCAACCCATTTAGCATGTCTACGATTCAGTTTAGCTTGACTTTTAATATGTGATAGAGGCAAAGGTGTCCCGTCTTTCGATGAGATGGTGGATTTCGCTTTGATGGAAGTCGACTTTGACGATCCGACTACGAACGTGCGAGGACGTCGCGCCTTAGCAATCGCTAAACCAACTCCGAGAGGTTATTGACCACGCCGGAGCACGATCAACCTGACCACGAGGGTCTGTTTCCTGCGAGCAAACGAAGAACAAGCAAGAAACTGAGATTGCAATCTGGATATTGCGAATATAAGATGAAAGCTTTATTGATCAAGGTGGGGTTCTGTGACGCCTTTGTCTGGTCGTTGAACACAAACGAAGTACGCGAAGTTGCAGCTATGGCGAACTTTTAATCTAAACAAAACCCAAAGTCTAAACGATGCCCTAAGGGCTGTATATATGGAGGAAGAGGGGGGAATTTCGTGGCCCTTGGTGGAGGAGTCCGGAATCAACCCTATCTCTTGTTTCCCCACACATACGGACTCTAAAAATAGCCTATACTTATGTATTTCGAAATTACATGGGCCTGGCCCAATAATAAGGTGACGCAGCACCTAAAATAGCCTCGGGACGAAATTTATGAAGTGGCATCTTGTATATTTCGTCCAAGGCTTCATGCACCCATTATGGTGGCTTCAAAGTCCTGAAATCATCACTTGTAACTCCGTTCTTGTTCCCCTTGCGCATGCCATCATCTCCATGCTTGTTCTTGCTCCAATGTTCATCCTTCTCCAAGCTAGGCCCTTCATTTGTAAGCAAAACAAATGTATCCAATTTAGGCAGCATCATATTCTCATGAACATTAGAATCATTACCAAGAAACGAAAGTACCTGGTAATTTAGTTGGCGTGCACGAGCTCTAGTAATTGGTCCAGTATGTATAGCAGCAGGGGCTGTGGGTGTAACAATTGTATTGATGTCCTCATCACACACCATGCAAGCGAATAATTTCACGAAAGAACAAATCAGCAACATTAACAGCATCATCACTTTTATGACATGGTATAAAGTGTGCCATTTTCGAGAATCTATCCACGACAACAAATATGCTATCCCTCCCCTTCTTTGTTCGAGGTAAACCTAAAACAAAGTCCATAGATATATCCTCCCAAGGAACACTAGGTACAGGCAAAGGCATATATAAACCATGAGGATTGAGTCGTGACTTAGCTTTTTGACATGTAGTGCAGCGAGCAATAAAACGCTCAACATCCCGTCTCATCTTTGGCCAAAAGAAATGTGTAGCAAGTACGTCCTCCGTCTTCTTCACGCCAAAGTGTCCCATTAATCCTCCTCCATGCGCCTCCTGCAACAACAAAAGACGAACGGAGCTAGCTGGAATGCATAGCTTGTTAGCACGAAACACAAATCCATCGTTAACAACAAACTTGTTCCACATTCTTCCTTCTTTACAATTCTGCATTACATCTTTAAAATCAGCATCATGCACATATTGATCTTTGATGGTCTCCAAACCAAATTTTTTGAAGTCAAGTTGTGAAAGCATAGTATAGCGACGAGACAATGCATCAACAATAACATTTTCTTTTCCCTTCTTGTGTTTAATGACATAAGGGAAAGTCTCAATGAATTCAACCCGTTTAGCATGTCTACGATTCAGTTTAGCTTGACTTTTAATATGTTTCAAAGATTCATGATCAGAATGTATAACAAATTCTTTGGGCCATAAATAATGTTGCCATGTTTCTAAAGTCCGAACAAGAGCATATAATTCTTTATCATAAGTAGAATAATTCAGACTAGGCCCACTCAATTTTTCAGAAAAGTATGCAACAGGTTTGCCATCTTGTAATAACACACCTCCTAATCCAATTCCACTAGCATCACATTCAAGCTCAAAAGTCTTATTAAAATCAGGAAGTTGGAGTAAAGGAGCATGTGTCAACTTATCTTTCAATACCGTGAAGGCTTCTTCCTGTGCGGTACCCCAAAGAAAAGGCACACCTTTCTTTGTAAGCTCATTGAGAGGTGCAACAATGGCGCTGAAATCTCTCACAAAACGCCTATAGAATCCAGCGAGGCCAAGAAAACTCCTCACTTGTGTGACCGTTTTGGGCTGCGGCCAACTCTCAATAGCTTCAATCTTGGCTTTATCAACTTCAATTCCCTGTGGAGTAACAACATAGCCAAGAAAAGATACTCGGTCGGTGCAAAAGGTGCACTTCCCAAGGTTACCAAACAAACGTGCATCACGTAGAGCAATAAAAACAGCACGTAAATGTTCCAAATGTTCTTCCAAAGATCTGCTATAAATCAATATGTCATCAAAGTAAACTACCACAAATCGTCCAATGAAAGCACGTAAAACTTCGTTCATTAATCTCATGAAAGTACTAGGTGCATTAGTTAACCCAAAAGGCATGACTTACCACTCATATAATCCAAACTTAGTTTTAAATGCTGTTTTCCATTCATCTCCCAATTTCATACGAATTTGATGGTAGCCACTATGCAAATCAACTTTGGAGAATATTGTAGAGCCACTCAATTCATCAAGCATATCATCTAGCCTAGGAATAGGATGACGATAACGAATAGTAATATTATTAATGCCTCTACAATCAACACACATACGTGATGTACCATCCTTTTTTGGCACTAGAATAATAGGAACAACACAAGGACTAAGGGATTCGCGTATATAACCTTTGTCGAGAAGCTCTTGTACTTGACGCATAATCTCCTTCGTCTCCTCTGGATTGGTACGGTATGGTGCACGGTTTGGCAGTGAAGCACCGGGAATTAAGTCAATCTGATGCTCAATCCCTCGAATAGGCGGTAATCCCGATGGCACGTCTTGTGGAAAAACGTCAGCGAACTCCTGCAAATTGTTAGTGACAGCAGGAGGCAAAGAGGAAGGCACGTCCTCGAATGAAAATAATGCCTCTTTGCACACAAAAGCATAGCAACCAGATTTGCTGAAATCTAGCTCATCAATATCAGATTTGGTGGCAAATAAACATGCACTTTTCAATTTAATTTCAGAAGCAACACTAGATGGTTTATTATTAGGCTTCATTTGTTGCTCAAATTCTTTTGCCACAATCTGATTTTCACTCTTATTCTTCTCCTGTTTTGCTTTATTAGCTCTATTAATATCATCTTTCAAAATGGAATCAGGAGTCATAGGAAGCAAAGTAATAATTTTTATCCTTATGAACAAGAGTATAGTGATTGTTTCTACCATGGTGTATAGAATTTTTATCAAATTGCCATGGTCTACCAAGTAATAAGGAACATGCTTGCATAGGTACCACATCACAATCAACATAATCAGCATATGTAGAGATACTAAAATGCACACGAACAGTACGTGTTACCTTAACCTTGCCGCTGTTGTTGAACCATTGGATGTAGTAAGGATGTGGATGTGGTCTTGTGGTGAGAGAAAGCTTCTCCACCATCTCCATGCTAGCCAAGTTGTTGCAGCTCCCTCCGTCTATTATGACGCGCACAGAACGTTCCTTCACAACTCCCTTGGTATGGAACAAATTGTGCCTCTGATTTTGCTCAGCTTGTGTGACCTGCACACTCAAAACACGTTGAGCAACTAAACATTCATACCTGTCAGCGTCTTCAGGAACCATGTATTGCGTCTCATGATCAGAATCATCTCCACCATGTTCTTCACGTGTAATAAGAGCCAATGTCTCCTCATCATAGTCACTAGCGGACTCATATCCACAATCCGCGGTAGCAATCATCACACGCGGAGATTTCCATTCTCTCACATAATGACCTCCTCCCTTACAACGACGACAAATAATATAACTTGTGTGCCCTGTTGACGCCCTGGAAGAAGAAGAACTCTGTGCAGGCCCGGCAGGTGCGCTCTTGGTAGATAATGGTGGTTGTTCCTGTTTTCTTGTATCACGGCTGTAGGAGGCACCTGATTGAGGTGCTGGTGCAGTTGAAGTAGAAGATGCACGCGGCGTCCATGAGGAAGGTTGGCCTGCAGAAAAGTTAGTTCGCGCCAATGCTTGTCGATCCTGCACTTCACGTTCAGCTTTACAAGCAAGATGGAACAAACGAGTGATATTAGTATACTCCTTATAGTCTAGAATGGTCTGAATCTCTCTATTTAATCCACCCAGAAAACGTGCAAGCATAGCTTCATTCTCCTCAACAATACCACATCGAATCATGCCAGTTTGTAATTCCTGATAATATTCTTCTACAGAATTTTTTCCTTGTCTTAAACGCTGCAATTTTTGAAGTATTTCACGTTGATAATATGGTGGAACCCAACGCGTACGCATAGCGGTTTTCAAAGCAGCCCAAGTAGTTGGAATAGGATATAATCTACAATGTTCAGACCACCAGACACATGCAAAACTAGTGAAAGCACAAACAACAGCAGCAACCCGTCTCTCCTCGGGATAGTGTAAACATGTAAAACGTTGTTCAGTTTCTAACTCCCAAGTAAGATATATATCAGGAACATATCTACCCTCAAATGGTGGAATATTCAATTTCAGTTTAGGAATATGGACATCATCTCGTACCTGAGGTGGTGGTGCAGGCCTACCATTACGAATATATACCTGAGGTCGACCTGGTGGTGGTGGTGCTGGTGGCTGCACGTAGTTCGGATTTTGATCAACCTCATCCTCATAATCTCCCACATAATCATCATCCTCCTGGGCACCAGCAGCAGCAGTAGCAGGAGCCAAAGAAGCACCAACAGCAGTAGCAGCGGCAGCAGAATTTTGTCCTGGCTCAATAGGAACACGCTGTGCTCGTCCATACTGATTCGGAAGGGGGCGTACTTGTTGTTGTTGCAGAGGTGCGACAGGTGCAGCCGGTGGTGGAAGACGCGCAAGCAGTTCATTAAATCTGTTATCGAGCTTTGTTTCGAACGTCTTCTCAAGGCCAGTAATCTTCTCCATGGCCTCTTCAAAATTGTTCAGCACATCTTGCACCTATTCAGTCATCATTTGCTGAAACTTATCATGAAGCTCCATGTTCGATAAGTTCTCCCAGTCAATCTCGTCGGCTTGTGATCCTGGCATGGTTAGCAGCAATAGAAACACACAAGAATATGATCCTACAGACTACTAAGAAGTTGTGGTGGTGTATCACAAACCCGTCAAGCAAACCTCAAATTCTTACCAGTTCTTACCCAGCAGCAGGCGGTGATCGGCAACCGTTGTAGTCAAAACTTCTCAAAGCTTGGATAGAGCGATTACCAGGGAAAGTCAAACGCACGACGTAGATGTATGTGGAGCTGGGAAGGTATGGTAGCAAAAAGGGTCGGCAATAATCAATTCAGAGATGCAAAGTTGAATAAACGCTCAACGACGGTACTGTGCTGGTCCTAGGCTAGACCGTGCTAGAGACGCGAGCCTAGAACACTAACAAAATCACGGCGCTGCACGTAAACAAGGGAAAAGCACACTCTCGAATTTTTTTTCGCTCTTTTTTTTTTGCGCTGCTTTTTTTTTTTGCGCTGCT